>NW_027526407.1:989172-1054567 GCF_048455015.1 Haemaphysalis longicornis | reverse complement strand
CGCATATATTCGCACACGTGCTTATATTCGCACACGCACTTATATCCGCACTCTCCAGCTTCCCTTATTTCATTTCATATCAAATAATTCGCCTAGCAAAACAGGACATAACACAAACACTTCACCAAACACAGGGCTACAGATTGCCCGAGAATTGATGCTGTTTACAAAGGTCTAGGTACAAAGCCAGGTACAAAGGTCTACGGTACAAAGGTCTACGGACAAATCTCCGCAAAAGCCAAGTACAAAGGCCTACGGACAAATCTCCGCAACGCACAAAGTGAGTCCATCAAATCGTTAGGGCTATCGTTTACGCATACCGAAGTTCGAGAGCAACTCTGCTATGTTAAATACATGTGACAAGAAAACGAGGTTCACTTGTACTCGCTTACCTCCACTACTTGGCAGTATTTCTTCGTCTGGTAGATAAATCTATGGTATTCAATACACCGAAATAACGAAAGTTGAAGGCATGTACACGCGTGCCGTCACAGGCCTGTAGCACGCGTGTCGATACGGAGTGCAGGTAATACACTGTCGGACTATCGGACTCGCCGCAAAGCGACCTCCTGTTTCGTGTTCGTTAGAAGGATAAACTAGTTCCTGAAAGACACCCACCTTGATAAAAACACGTTACGAAATAAAAGCCGAAGTTGTTGGTAAATACAGATATTAGTTTCCAATTATATACAAGAAAAGCTTGAGCCCGGGTATCTTTTAAAAAAAGTAATTGTACAGGCGATCTAGATTACGGCTTTTAAGAAATGTAAGGGTCTGCGGTGGAAATACAGCTGCCGTGTGGTTGTTGGCGCTGTAATTTTGCGGTTTGTTCTGAGGCCGCAACCACTTGCAGCGTATTTTACGCGCTTTCATGCGTCGACATCGCCCCGCGTTGATGGCGTCGGCAAAATGAACTGCTACGTGAACTGACGCGGGAGGAGCAGCAGAAGAAAACTATTCAACAGGTAGATCGAGCTTGGAAGTGGGCGGGGTCCTCAGTCCAGGACTCCGTTGGTGCGGCCTGCCGTCTTCGCCCGTTCAGTGAGCCAAAGCTGCTTACTTAGGTCCGAGCTGGTAAGTTCACTGTCACACTGCTCCTATGTAGCTACGCCGACGTCTATGCTGTTCGCCAGATAACAGCGTCGACGCAGGGCCAGAAAGCATCCGAAAGCATGCGACATCGTCCGGATTCTACGCCCATCTCCTAGTTTGGTGTCATTACGTTCGCAGAAAACAATCCTTTTTTTTAACGTGCGGTAATTTGGTTCCTTGAGGCAAATTACCAGCTATTTCTCTTCGAAAGTGCGCATTCCTCCGTGGCTAGCTTGGCTTTCATCGGGGAGTTCGGGGGTCTGTTCTTTTTTGCGAGTTAAATACAGGAGCTCTGGCTACATGGCTTGTAATGTTACAATGATGGGCTTGTCTCCAAGACCGGTGCCTAAAGAACCAATTTATCAACGCCAGTAATCTAGCGTTCATTCAATTTCATTCACGGTAACGTAGCTTGCTTAGGGGGAACGATGAACCGCGATAGCTTTTTTTTGCTTAAATAAGGTAGCTTTCGTTACATAACTTGCAGTATTACCATAATTGACCTCGCCTCCAAGATCGGTGCGGAAGAAACAAGCGTTAGCACCGCCGAAATTTGTCCAATACGACCAAAACGAATCACCCAACAATATTCGCTGGCAGTCTCTGTTAGGGTAACAAATTCTTGGGTCCACGCATTGTTTTCTGTCGCGTTCCAGTGGATTGGAGCTTAGGTGCTGGTGTTGTGTATTGAAAGTCTATGGTTCAAATCTTGGCAAAACCTCACGGTTTTTTGGGGGGTTTTTTGCAATGAGGGTGTCATCGACATTTTTTTCAAGGCAAAAAAGGCAGAGTACCTTGCCGTTTAACCTACAAGTGACGTTTGACGGTAACCTCAGTATCAAGGCAGCCCCAAAGTTTGCTTTGCTCACACTTTGAATTCATGAAGCTGCAGTCGGTACGTAACATCACGTTTAAATCACGTAGCAAGTAAAATTATGTAATTGCGTCTTCGTTCATCATCCTATCCTATTCTGTTCAGATTTGATGGCAATGACGCTGCCCCTCCCCCCAAAAAACACCTTAGAATGCTCGTTGGAAATGTAGCTTGTAAACATATTCTGCACGAAGTCCCTGTCTCTTTCCGTGAGGTTCGGTATTGGGCTACTGTTTTGAAGGTCAAAGGTTCAAATCGATAGTGTTGGACTACAATACTTGCACAAAACTCTCGGTACAAAACCCTTAGAAAACACATATAAAACCCCTCGGTAACTTCAATACAGTATGCCTGCAGAGAGTTTGAAAATAAAGTATAGGAGATATAGCTAAAATAAATGTAACTGCGATAGACATGTTCGAAGTACAAAACGGACATACCAGCAACATCTGAACAATGTCAGCAAAATATGTCTAAAGACTGTCCCCAAGTGAAGCAGCAGCAACATCGAGAGTACGCCTTTAGGAAAGTTGAAAGAACGTCCGACAATAATGTACCAGCAACGTTATCTCAACATCCAACAATTTTTATTAAAATATTGCACGTTTTACGGATGTCTAATAGCGATACTGCTGGGACATAGACGTTCGGATCTTTTTGGGACGTCGCAGGGATGTTAGTGGTTGGCTGGGGCCTCCCTTGGCACCACAACACCCATAACACAGACCGGCGCAATCGGGCGGCAAAAGCAAAACACAAATAAACAAACACAATGCGTGGTTCGCGGCATCACCCCCCCCCCCCTCTAAGAGTGCATCGACCCGATGCTAACACAAGCGACCGTCCGAACAAATAAAAAAAAATTCCGTCATCATGCGTAGAAAGGTTTTATGCGAACCACTTGGACGACTTCGGGACGCGTGCGTCGTCGTCATGTTCCGGAATCAACATCGCGAATCACCTCGTTGGTAAGGTAGCGGACACGTTGTAGAATACGGTACGGTGGGAAATACTGTCGCAGAACTTTATCACTGAGTCCACGTCATCGGATGTGAGTCCAAACACACACACGGTCCCCTGGGCGGTACTCGGCGTCTCGGCGTCGGAGGTTGTAGCGTCTCGCATCCAGCAGCAGCTGGTCCGTTGTGCGAACTCGATCGACCTGTTGGGCTTCCTCCACACGTGGAAGGTAACGTTGGAAGTCGGCGTTTAGGTCTTCTTCTACGTAGGGAAGCATTGCGTTAAGCATCGTAGTCAGCCGTCTTTTGCAGACAAGGTAGAAACGTGTCATCTGTGTTCTTTCCTAGATATCCGTATAGTACGCAAACGTGACATACGGTAGGACTTCGCGCCAGTTGTATGTTCAACGTGGACGTACATAGATAGCATATCCGCGATTGTCATGTTGAGGAGTTTCGTTGGTGCGTTGGTGTGGGGATGGTACGCCGTAGTTCTTCGCTGATCCGTGTTGTTGTAGCGTAAGATTCGTTGCCTAAGCTTTGGAGTGAAGGCCGTTCCCCGGTCCGTGATTAGGACTTCAGGCGCTCCATGTCGCAGCACAATGTGGTTTATGAAGAACTTCGTGACTTCATGTGTTCTCCCTCTCCGAAGAGCGGTGGTTCGGCGTAGCACGTCATGTAGATTGTCGCTTCGACAGTCCACTTGTTCTGTGATCGTGACGCAGGCAACGGGCCGAGAAGGTCAATTCCGATCTGATGAAATGGCCTCGACGGGACGGCAATCGGTTGAAGTATTCCGGCCGGTCTTGACAGCGGCGTTTTTCATCGCTGGCAGTCACAGCAACTCCAGAAGTTATTCACCTTATTTTTTTCACAGTGCGAGCTGTTTGGAGATGTCTATAAGACGGGTCGTCGTGGCACGCTTCCAAAATTTCGTCACGAATATCAGCGGGGAGGACAAGCATATAATCCGTTCTCGTTCCGGGGCTGAAATTCTCTTTCACGAGGACGCAGTGTTTGCTGCTGAATGCTGGTAAGTTTCCCTTGAACGACCTATGCACGGCGACGTTACGTCCTTCGAGGGAGTGGAACATGACGCGCAGGTTGGGGTCGGCACACTCCTGAGAAGATAGGTCGCTCTCTGTCACGATTTCGAAGGACGCGTTGTCTTCATCGGTGTCTTGTGGTGGTGGGACGACGGTTGCGCGGGACAGGCAGTCGGCTTCTCGGAGTGTTTCCTGCCAGATTTGTAGAATATTGTAGGAACAAACTCTTGCAGGCACAAGCTCCTCCGCGCAAGATGCTCAGACGTGTCCTTCAAATTGGCGAGCCAACGCAGCGCATGGTGGTCTGTCACAACCTTGAACGGTCTGTCATACACGTAAGGGCGACAGTTTGAAATCGCCCATATTATAGCCAGGCACTCGTTTTCAGAGGCAGAGTAGTTTTTTTACTTCTTCGATAGACCACGGCTTGCATAGGCGATTACCTTTTCGCCACCGCTTTGCGTTTGGACGAGGACAGCACCCAAAGTAATATCGCTGGCATCCGTGTGCATTTCCGTTTCGGAGTTTTCGTCGGAATCAGCGAGCACGGGCGGGCTTAGAATGCTCAGAATGCTCAGAAAGCACATTATGCTTTTTCTTGGGAGTTTTCCCAGGCGAACTGGTGCTATCTTTTGTGAGGCGCTTGAGTGGCTCTGCAATGCGTGCGAAGCTTGCGACAAAGCGCCGGTGGTATGCGCATAGTCCGAGAAATCCTCGCACGCTCTTTTATTTTTTCGGTCTTGCAAAGTTCGCTAAGGCTGAAGTTTTCCCTGGGTAAGTGACGACTTTCGCGGCGTTGACGACGTGTCCCAGAAACTTGAGTTCCTCGTAAACGAAGCGGCAGTTTTCGAACTTGAGTGTTACCTCGATGACCGAATACCCTTGATTACAGATTCCAACCTTGCAAGGTGTTCATCGAAAGTCCCTGCGTATACCACAATGTCGTCGAGGTAAATGAGGCACTTCCGCCACTTCAGGCCAGCTAGTACAGTTTTCATGACTCTTTGAAAGGTTGCTGGCACCGTCAAAGCCCACACGGCATTACCTTCAACTCGTATAGGCAGTGCGGGGTTATAAATGCGGTCTTCTCTCGGTCTCTCTTGTCCACTTCAATATGCCATTAGCAGGTCTTCCGGTTCATTGATGAGAAGTACTTCGCATGGCAGAGGTTGTCGAGGGCGTCGTCGATTCGTGGCAGGGGGACACGTCCTTTAGGTGATTTCATTCAGTCGCGGGTAGTCAATGGAAAACCTTAATTAGCCATCTTTTTTTCTTCACGAGTACGACCGGCGCTGCCCATGGACTTTTCGATGGCGGTATTGTGTCGTCGCTGAGCATGTCGTCTACTTGAGTCCAGATTTCTTCGCGTTTTGAGAAGACACGCGGTACGGTGACAAACGGGTTGGTGGGGCTTCATCTGCGGTTATTTGTCGGCTCTTCGTCAGTGGTGTTCGACGTAACTTCGACGAAAAGTACTCAATGTAGTGATGAAGCAAAGCCAATAACTTGTTCCTTTCTTCTTGCATTAGTGCCGGATTCACGTTGAAAGGATGCAAAAGCTTGAAGGAATCTGCGGATGCGCGTTCAAAGTCGGCGACTGCGATCACGTATTTGCTTGTAGCGTTTCTGCAAAGAACGCAATTGCAGCGCTATTGTTTAAATGATGGTACTCCTCGTTGAAATTGGTGACTAAAATGTGGAATCTGCGTTGATTAAACCGCACAATGCCTCTTGCGACAGATACACCGTCGTCGAGAAGCAAACTTTGGACACTTTCCACGATAGCATCGACGTCACGAGCAGCACCTTCAGAGTAGATGGTAAACATCAAGCTTGCACAAGGTGTCAGGGTAACATGATCATCGGCGTTCATTCGATCTGCATGTTCTTCGGGGTTCAGTTCCGGCGTCATGCAGTGATCGGAGGAAGAAGTTATCGACTGAGTCTGCGGATAAATTATTGCGCTGTTGTCCGTCAATAAGTTCATTCCGAGAATTATGTCGCGGGTGCAGTAAGGCAAGAAAACGAACGCGGTAGGGTACGTCGTGCCGTCTATTGTGACGCTGGATGCGCACTTTCTACTTGGAATCACGAGGTGGCCTCCTGCTGTGCGTAAGTTCGGAGAGAGAGAGAGGGAGAGAGAAAGACTTTATTTATGCCCAGAAGGGAGTGGGAAGTCGGGATGCGGAGAGCCTCCACATCCCACCCACGTTCACGACGTCTTCGGGACTAGCCCCGCCGGAGTCGGCGTGAGCGGTGCGCGAAAGGTACTCAGGAGTTCGTGCCTTTCCCCCCGTCTGCGTCTCGCTCCGCTTCTGCCTGTCGAGAGCAGCCTGGAGCTGCTGGACGGCTAGAGTTTGTGCGTCCAGGTCCGTCGAATATACCACACTCGTTATTTTGTCCGGCAGCCGGCCGTAGGGGTCGGCAGCTTCCACGGGGTGCACTGCACAGTCCACAGGATGTGGGCCAGAGTTGCGCGATGTTGCCCGCACACACTAAACACGTCACTGGGGTACACATCCGGGCACACGTGACGTGCGAGCGCCGGCGTGGTCACTGACTGTGTTTGTAGTTGGCGTAGTAGCACTGCGTGGTGTCGTGTTAGTTCCGGGTGGGGCGCCGGAGCGGTGCGCCGGCCGAGCCGGTACCATTCCAGCACCTCCCCGGACTTAACGAGGGGCTCCGAGTCCCACTCCACGTCGTCGTTGTCGTCTTCGTCGTCGTTGTCTTCGCGTAGGCCTCCCTCTGTCGCGGAGCTCGGCAGGGGGGAAGAGACCGCCGCCGCGCGGTTGCTCAGTCATCGCGCGTCTGCGTACGCCGTCTCGTTGCGGTTGGGGAGACCGTCGCCCACGTTGCCTCTGATGTTGGTGTGCGCCGGGAACAACCGAAGGTGGGTGGACGGCACTGCTCCACTGATCACCGCACGGCACTTCACTGCGCGCACTGCACTTTACATACGTTGTTCTTCTTGTAGTTCGCAATAGCCTACCGCGAGTCACTGAGCACTATGGTGCACTGCGGATTCGTCAGCGCCAGCGCGATCACCGTCTCCTCCGCCTGGCTGGCGGATAGCACGCGGACGCTGCAGGCGCTGTATATTTCTCCCGTGGTGTCGCGGACCGCCACCGCTACGTAGGCGTCGGGTACGTCGGTGTACCGTTCGGCGTCCACGTACAGGGCGCCCGTGTCGTTGGCGTGCGTTGCGTCGAGAGCGCGTGCCCTCGCCCCTCTGCGACCGCGGTTGCGTTCGGGGTGGACGTTGCGGGGCAGCGGGAGGATCCGGAGTCACCCCATCACCTCCGGCTGGAACTGTTTCCGCTACTGTTGCTGCGCTGTCTCGTTCTGCTGCTACGACGTGCTCGCCAGCCCGAGGCGCTCCAGGATTCGCCTGCCCGAGTGTGTGGTGGCGAGGCGCTCGAGTTGCGCCGTTCGTTGGGCCTCGCTGATCTCCTCGAGGGTGTTGTGCACCCCGAGCTCGAGCAGCCGGTCCGTGCTTGTGCTATTTCACAACCCCACGGCCGTCCTGTACTCCTTGCGGATGGCCGCGTTGATGCGGTCCCTCTCCTGGCGCAGCCAGAAGTGGAACGCCCCGACGTAGGCGACGTGGCTCATCGCGAAGGACTGGAGCAGGCGGAGGAGACTGGCCTCCTTCATTCCGTTGTGCCGCGTCGACACCCTCCGGATGAGTCGGGCCGCAGCGCCGATCTTGGTAACGAGTTGGTCAACCGCGGTCTTGTTGCTTCTGCTGGCCTCGATGTACATGCCGAGGACCCGGAGAGTGGCGACCCTGAGGATGACTGTGCCGTCCATCGTTCGTATGTGGATGTTTGCCGATTCTTCTGCCTCTTTCTTGCGGTAGCTGCACGGCGGTGGGACGATCAACAGTTCCGACTTCTGCCGCGAGCACCGCAGTCCCGTGCCGATGAGCTGGTCTTCAATGGCAGTCACCGCTGTCTGCAACGCGTCCTCGATGTGGCTGTTGCTGTCCCCGGGGGCCAACAGCGTGATGTCATCCGCGTAGATGCTGTGGCGGACCTGCGGGATCTCCGAGAGCCTGCGCGCCACGCCTATCAGGACTAGCTGAAGAGCAGCGGTAATATCACCGAGCCCTGGGGGTTCCCGTGCTACCAGCTTCTTGGGCGGCAGCTGTAGGTCGCCCGCGTGTATTGTGATTGTTCGTTCAGAAAGAAACCGTCCCATCTGGTCATAACTTTGCTCAGCTTAGACGGGAGACGACTACTCATTACTGAGTAGTCGGCTCCCGTGTCTACGAGGGCGACTACACGAAAGCCATCGATTGACTCCTTCACGTCGGATGCCGCCTTTCTGGAGTTCCGGGTGCGTCTGGGCATCGCATCTTGGTTTGTGCGCGTTGACGGTCAGGCACTGTGCGCCATCATCGACTTCTCAGCGGCAGTCTCGGTCATGTCGGGAAAGCGTCGCACCATATCGGTGTCGTCGTATTCTGGAGTCACGTCAGGGTTAGGTCTCATCGGGATGAGGGCATGGCGTGAATCACTGTCTTCGGCGCATCCTTGTGTCGTTAGAGGGTTTCCGGTTTTTCGCCGTAGAGCAACTTCACCTCCAGACGTTGCTGCTTTTAGTTTCCCTGGCGTGGGTTGGAGGACCTTCAAGGGGCGAATTCAGCATTGCTATGGCGGTTAGGCGATTGGTACGGGTGGCGAGCGGTTGAAGCGGCTTGTATGAGAGAGATAATTGTCCATCTTACGCGGTCATTGGCCAGGGAGAGGGCGAGGTGCTTCGAAAGACAATCCTCGCATTGCTAGCCTCGTGTAAGGCCAGTGCGGTAGATGTGGTAAGACTCTCAGCAGTGGTAACACACCGGGCGATTATCGGGGTTTCACCATACCTCGGTCTTCCTTGGCGCCTGGTTTCGGGTTACAGGGTCTCGGGCTTGCGACATAGGACGGTGGTACGGCGGGGCCTCTTGACGACGTCTTGGAACAGGGCGGGGTCGACGAAGAGCCGTGGAGTAGGTCATAGCCTCTGTCGCTCGGGTTCCTTCGGACGGCATAGAAGTTCCGAAAGCCCTCTGTACTTCTTCCTGGATCACGTTAGTCAGGGAAGCGACTTGAGATTTGGCGTCGTCATCGGAAAAGGTTTTCGGAGCTCCTCCCTCACCACTGCACGGGTGGTGTCGAGTAGTGAGTCCGAGGTAATAACGCCGGCACCAATCGTCTCCGAAACCAGCGCATTGATTGGGCGGTCGTACTGCCTCATTCCTATTTCGAGCGTCTTCTTCACTGCGGCGGCCTCAGGCGCACGCAAGTTCAGAAACGGTTTTGGGGGGGGGGGCTGCGAACAAGGCACGCGAAGAGCTTCTGCTTCACACCTCGCCTTAAAAACCGTAGTTTCTGTGGTCGTCGTCCCGGAGCAAGTAGCATAGCTCCCTATCCTGATCGGCGTTGCTGCTCATGACAAGTGACCGCTGCGGTCCAGCTACTTCCCATGAAAAGCTTCGCTTGATTTTTTAGCGACTTTTATGCCTCTCTATTGAAGCCAAGCTGTCTCTCAGGAGACACAGTGGATATGCATCAACCAGCCGTGCTACTCAAAAGAATCTTGGTGATATCTCAAAAAAATTTCGCAACCACTCTCTTTAGGCCTTTAAAAAGCGAAGTTGTATTGCTAAGTTTTTTTCTGGTGACTTCCCTGCAACTTGGAAAAGATAATAACCTCCTGTCACCCGTGTGATGTAAATTTCTTGTTTGCTTTCTCGTCACCTTTCACTCCATTCTCCTCAGGGTCGGCTACCAGCATAATAAACACATTGACGGCTTCAAACTAGTTCATTTTTGCCGCTGTTCGAGTCCACAGGCTTTCTACTAAGCTTTTGTTACTTTTGATCTTTAAACCCTGCCACAAGGGGTAGTTACCACTTCTGCTTGGCGAATGATAACGAACAGTTTTTTAGAGCTATAGAGGTTTACTTGCAAAGTTTCATTTTTATTAAAAATGACCAACGTGTCTCATGCCTTGAAGTCATGTCTTATATTTGCTTTTCTGTGAAAAGAATGTGGCCAATATGAAGGCTGGCACTGCATTATTTCGTTTAGATAAGCTTCGCCTCTATAAACATCTGGTTCAAGAATACTTTCACCTTTTGTCCGGGTAGACGAGTCAAGTGACGAAGGGGCAGCGACACGGACATACAGAAGAAAACATGGGCGTTTTCACACCCAAAAAATAACCCTTTCCAAACTTCACAAAAATAAGGAAGCAAGATGGGTTTGATTTATCAGGCTTCAACAAGCAACCCGCTTCGAGAACTGAAACCCCTCTACACTACTTATTCCATCAAAACTAATATATTGGCGCTGCGCTAAAAGGGTTCCCTGATGTGTGCAAGGATCAGTGCTTTGCGGACTGAAATACAGTCAATATTGTGGAAGAAAACAACACAACATAAAAGTCCGAAAAAGTTTTGTTGGGGTGGTGGGGAGGGGGGAGTGGACGATGGCTTTTGCACGAGTGACAACGGGTAATATTCTCCAAGGCATACACAACAGTTGGAGAACATGTATTTTGACTACTCACAAGCACTTATTTTGGGGAAATGAATCACTAATATTTCCAACTAAAAGAACATCAGTGGCGTGAAGCCTGTAACTTGCCCTAATATTTCTTTATTGTATTTTTGTACCCACTGCTTACACTCTAAGTATTTTTTAGGGAGACAAATGTTTTGAATCCAATATTTCAGCGATGGGCGACATTCAAACGAATGACTCGGAATACTTGAGCAAAAAAATAGCGAATATATTTGTAACAACAAATTGCTTATGTGGATTTACGCTTTTTTTTTCCTTTTGTAAGACGTACATATTTGTGTCAGGAGACGTCAGCCAAAGAGCTCCCCGTAAAAACGTTTTTATTTTTGGTGTCAACGACTTTTTAAAAAAAAATTTCTGGACAATTTACGTAGTTCGCTAGCACATACACGACATTTTCAACTGTAAAATACTAACACCTAAACGAAGGTACTGCTACTTTATTTGTGCAACCTGATTATTTTTTTCTTGGAGAATATATATGTTCGTATATGAATATATATGTACGTATTCACTATATAAAAGCCAATTTGCAGATAATTAAAAATTATTGTATTTTTGTATGATTTTGTCCTGGAGAAATGCAACCATTAAACAAATCGCACTGCCCTCTCTTTCCAAGTGTAGGTGAATAAACACAAATCACTCCATTTACACAATATGTGAGGGCGAGTAAATAGAGAAATACGCGGTTGGCAACAATTCTCTAATCCGTAATTTTGTAATAACTGTATTACACAAAAACAGTCGTTGAACACCGCTTTTGGGCAAGCCACTATCATAGCCGCCAGCCGTAACGCATCAAAACTGTAATAACAATGCTTGCATGTAATTTGCATTCGTCCACATCAAGTTGCCCTATGAAACAAATGAATTCAAGTAACCTACCATTTCGTAACACCAAGCTTTGTCTTATGCCCCGAACTAATGTTTTTAGATCACCCGAACCACAAAACTCACTGGTAGGTTTTGAGAATACCTGTGTATCCAACTTTTAAATGTTTTATTGCTCCTTGCGGAAATCTTCGATAGGCCGCTTTTTATGGTAATGTCATTAAAAGGGGTGGGTGGTGTAACGATAACTTTCCTGCTTAATAAAAGCCACCTTTATGATATCCATGTAGGACCTGAGAAGGTGTCTCGCGAGTCATATTTTGCTGTAAAGAATTAGAAGTTGTTCAGTCGTGTCTCCATGTCAGTCTTATATTACACGGAATGTAAAAGTGTTTTGCGCCTGGAGCTGAAGGGTCGCAAGAGTTTAATGACGCCCTTTCTGAAGAAAGCAAAAGCCAGGAGTGCAATTAGTTTCTGGCACACCTTGTCTATCAGGGGCCTATTATCAAAGACTATTATTTGTTCATGAAGGAGTTCGTGTACTCCGAAGATCTCGGCACGTTTATTAAGTGCGATGCAACTGCTTAAGCGTATTTCTTAAGTCTCTTTCCTCCTATGCTGAAACTAGGACCTGCTACATCCCTGTGGTTATTTATTTTTATCAATCAGCACCTACAAAAAATTTATCAAATTGAAGGGGGGAAAAGCAACGGGGGGTAGGTGGTAGGTAATTGAAAGAGATAAAGTATTGCGAATTCTTGATCTGTATCAATGACCTACCACATTCCACCCTTTGCTTTGCAGGCGTTTCTTAACTGCCAACCCTTATTTCTGTCATATTGAGAGACGGCGTTTCGCAAGAAGGCCTTTATTCGATCGCCAAGCCCAAACGTTCGTTCGCAGTCGAAGCGAGAGGATCATGATGATCATTTACAGGTGATAATGGCGATGGGTGCACAGACATGACTAAACCGGAAACACACCCCGTGGTGTCCACAATGCAAGCGATGATGGTTATGGTGCGTTTGGGCATAATGTCCGGCAATACCTTCACTATGCTATATATATATATATATATATATATATATATATATATATATATATATATATATATACATATATATTAATATCAGAACAGGAAATGAGGGGCTCGTTGAAAATCAGACAGCAATAAAGTTTGGCAGTCAAGAAAACTTCGGAAAGCAAAGAGAGTGAATTTTTTGAGTGAGAAAGAAAGTGGGGAAAAAATGCCCGCCGGGTGGGATCTGGAGGTCGCGGGTTCGGGTCCCACCAAGCAGGCATTTTGTCACAACTTTCTTTCTGACTCAAAAAAATTCTTCATCTGTTTCAATGACCCACCACAACCTCCTCTTCTTTGCTTTCCGCTGTTTTCTTGACTGCCAACCCTTATTTTCCGTCTTATTTCACCAAGCCAATCATTCCCCATTTCTGATTCGCTATATATATTTATATATATGTAAATATATATATATATATATATATATATATATATATATATATATATATATATATATATATATATATATACATATATATTTGCCGAGAGATCCCGTAAGAACACATCTCAAAGATGCCGCCCTTATTGCAAGAGCCAGGTGGCTTAGTTGAAGAAGCTTTATAGCTCCGAAAAGGGTTATTGTTATTTTTGTATGACCCAGGTTTAAAGAAATTGAAGTCGAGAAAAATCTGCCGTGTTCGGAAACGGGAATGGCACCCACGACCTCCGCATAACGCGTTCGGTGCGCTACCAACTGCACAATTCCGGCAGCGGATTTGCTCTCGACTTCAGCGGGGCTTGTATTTAGGGAGGTTCAGAGACCAGTCAACTAGCGCCGCCACTCGACAACCGCGCAAGACGCGAAGAGTCTTTTGTAATCCCAGCGGCTCGCCTAGTGCAACTAGGTGAAATGTGGGTGTACGCCAACGGCATTTACGGACTGCTGGAGCCGGAACCCTAATAATGCATGTGTACAACAGAAATATACCTGACGAAGAATTTCGTAACAACAGACTTCAAAAATGCCGTCCTTATTGCTAGTGCTTTTTGGCTACTTGAAGAATCTTTATAGCGCCGAATAAGGTGTTAATAATTTCTATAGGATACAGGATTACCAAAATCAGTCGAGAAGAAAACGCCGCTTCAAATTACGTTTAATCACGCCAGATCTTTCTTTGATCAGAAAAATTCGGAATTGTAACCATGACCGAGCGCATTTATAGTTTTGTCGACAAAATTCTACTAGAAATCCCACCCATACTCCATTTTACATAAAGGATACTGATTATTTTCTAAGCGAAATAGAGGATTTCACAATTGCAAATAGTTCCTTCCATGTAACGTAATTTTAGCCTCCCAGCAAACCGCGTTACATGGCGCAGATATCCTGGAGATGTCGACAATCAAAACAGCAGATGACAAGTAGATGTACATTCGGGGTCAAAAAACGGAAACTCGACGTTGCTACAACTACAAAACCCATCTAAATGCCACAAAGAATAACGTAGAATGTACCTCTCATGATTCTTTTATATGCTGTTTATGGGATTTTACCGTAGTGGTAAAGCTTATAGATATTGTAGCCGTACGCATTATAGACGTTTATGTATGTCTGTCCTACATTGTATTGCTGCCTTCGGCACAAGCATTTGTTATATCCATGGCTAGTGTACGTTCATATCATATTGTTGAGATTAACCTGTATGCATTATATGTACATTTTTTATACTATATTTGGAGCTTTGTGAGGTTGCCTACGTGTTATGGGCAATTGTACTTCAAATGCATGTATTGCTAGCTATTCAGAGGACTGTTCGCTGTTACTTGGCACCTGGTTTCTAGAGTAATGTATTCCCATTTTTGATGTGCTATATATTGCATGAGGTCTCATCTTTGAACAGCCAAGATGGCCAGAGACTTTTGCAGAAGCACAGAAAGCAAAGCTCCAAACAAAAAGTCTCACATCGGAAACGATAGGCAGTAAGTAACAGCAAACCAGTCCTGACCAGCAAAAGTGCCCTTGACACTAAGGCAATCATCTTTGTGTCATCGAATTGGACCACACAGCACGGCTGTAGACTCCTTCTGAAAATAAGCTATCAAAAAAACAAATAATAATAAAGTCATCAAAAGGACAGTCTTGCTCAGCTATAGCAGTAAATAAGTGCAGCTGGCGGAAAGAAAGCTTTCAAAGTACAGATAAAACACAAAAGAGTTCAGGGAAAACAGTTTATATTGACTTCGGTATTCTGTAATTCGTTCTCACAACACAACCACTTTATTTTGATGCCTATCTGCTCTAGCGTAAATGGTGCAGATTGTATAAATACAACGACACGAATTTCTATGACTAAAAAGGTCACACGCAGCAGAAAGATTGCCCAAAAATAGGAAAGAAATCAAACATGTAAACTGAGGGTGCAAGAACAACATAGTTATGCACCTTGAAGTATCTCACACTAAGTTAAATTTTCTTAAAACAACGCAACAAAAGCGTGGATACAGAAATGATTGAATGTTGGTTACAAGAACAAGGCAGATTTACCAAACTAAATAATTCACACCTAGTGAAACGATTGGGAAACAATAAAACACAAGCACCTTGGAAACAGAGTTACACTATTTCAATATTTCACACAAAATGATATTATTTAAAAGCAAAAGAAAAAACGGGGAACACAGAAATGATTGAGTAATCGTTATAACAAGGGAGATATACACGACTACCGAATACACACCAATCGATGCGATCAAAGAATAATAACAGAAAATAATATGGTATAGAAGCGCAGAAATGACTCAATGGTGCTTCAGTGGTGCGTGTCGCAATCAGTCAGTTGTGCCAGTGATTCTTGAACAGTTTCCGTTGTTGGTTGCGGTGCCAGAAACTGCCAAAATGGTTGCACAGCGTATTTGTCGGAAAGTTAGTACAGATTTCTTGGTCCAAAGGCATAACAAAATTTAATACCTCTCCCAGCAATACAGAATAAGAACCCGCAGGTTGCCAACAAAGCTGATATTTGCACAGGATGTGACTGAAAATCAAAATCTCGGTTCTGTACATTTTCTGGTAAAAGAATGTTATGTCTGTAACAACACGAAGATATTTGGTTACACACAATGCAAGGTGCCACTCGCTGGTTGGAAAATATATGTTTCCCTTTCTTCGCAAACCAGAAGAACTCCTGTGTCAAGCAAAGCGTCAACAGCAGCTTGAGCAGGTGCCTTGTGCCGACATTTTGGAGTAACACCTCCCTTGCCACCCAGTTCTTCAATCTAGGCATGAGTACTGGAAAATCTGTGTTGTTATTACAGCTTTTAACACTGGTACAATACAAAATGGCAGCCTACCATTGTCACTGAAAAAGAAAGTGTATGGCAGCTTCATCTTACTGGTACTCACCTACGGGGCAGAAACTACGAGGCTTACTAAAAGGGTCTAACTTACATTAGGGACGCAGCAGGCAATAGAACGCAAGATGATGGGTGTAACACTATCGAACAGGAAGAGAGCGGAGTGTGTCAGGAAACAAACACAGGTTAAATTAGTAGGAATTAAGAATAAATGGGTGTGGGCAGGGCATGAATGTGAAGGCGAGATAACCGTTCGTAATTATGCGTCACCGAGTAGATCCCTAGAGAAGGAAGCGTGACAGCACGCGGCACAAAGTCAGATTGTCTGATGAAATCAAGAAGTTTGTAGGGATAAATTGGTCGCGCTTAGCACAGGAGCGGAATATTTGAGGAACTATTGCAGTTACCTTAGCCCTTCAGTGGGCGTAGCTATGCAGCTGATCGTCATGATCATACAGAAATCAAGGGTAATGCTCATTCGAGGTTAATACACTACACAGCAGTTACTTTCGGAATGTAACGAGATATAGCACTAGTTTTTCTGACCAATGAATCACCTGCTGTAGCACTAAATGCTAATGCATATTAATAAATTACGAGGTGGTTACCTGAAATATATTACAGTTTCTGTGGGCACCCACTCCTAGTGGAGCAGCTATATAGTCATTTCATTGATGATAAGAAAAACAAAACGAGGAACGGGCCATCCGACACAGTACACTTGCTCCCCTTGTCAAACTTGCCACAGAAAATAAAAACCAAAGCATGCTTCCATTCACACATTTCACTTCACGCCACATGACAACTCCAACCTAAGCACACACATAAAAATAATGAGTCACCACGCACACAAAATTGTCTTTAACAGAACAACGTGCAGCCGCCCTTCTGGCTGCCAGCAAATTTACAAAGCGGTTGAAGCAAAGTTTTTATGTACTGACAAAGTGGTTGAAAATTTCGTCCCATTTTTAATAGAGTATAATGTCACATAAAAAAACCGCGCAGCACATGTAATGGTGTTTCCGCTGGGGTGCTGGGCTTTCGCAAATAGTCCTGAAGCTCCCATTAGGGCAACTCACGTCAAGTGAGAGCTCCACACAACCATTAGACGCGGTCGCGTCCGACTGTTTTTCCCGTGACCGCCCCGATCCCGGTGACTAATGACACCCCTACCCCAACGCCCTGCTCCACGTCCTACCGATTGATGTCTGACAATTCTCTTTATCCATGGCGACCACGACACGCGGCCATACAGAGTGCAATATTTCGCCTGAAAGCTCGCCCACATTACAGACCTCTAGAAGTTCGAGTGCCTCGGACCTCGGAGTGCCTCTAATTCAACCATCTTTGGTTGGCAGCATTTACTTTACTTATTTATAAATACTGCATTCAGCATCGCTGCCCAAGCAGGAGAGGGTTACAAAAGGTGATTATACAATGCATGTTCAAATGCACCGACACTTGTACATTCCATTATCGATAGGGGCAAACAGTTCCATTGTTCTATGGTGTTAGGAAAAATATACTTCTGAAATATTTTATAGCGGGCGAAGTAAGGACGTGTGGTCTTGCTGTGATTGATCCTCGATGACCTTTGTGGTGTGGGAAGCAGATAATCTTCGCGTAACAGGCCGGTTTTATTGTCGTACAGTAGATAAAAAAATTTGAGGCGCGCGACCTGGCGGCGGAGTTGAATTGGCGGCAAGGCGAGTTTCCTGGTCACATTTGTTACTGATGACGATGTTCTGTAGTCTGACAAAATGAACCATGCAGCAAGACGCTGGATACGTTCAATCTTGTTAATATTCTTGGCATGAAACGGATCCCATACTATTGAGTACTCGAGGACTGGGCGAACCAAGATGCGATAAGCTTCTAATTTATTATTAGAAAGACATCCTTTCATTTTTCTTCTCAAAAAGCATAGAAAACATAGAAAGCTTACGTCCGAAGAAAACATGGAACAGTTGGTGGCGCAATTGGAGATCAGATTGAAAGGTAGGCGGTGCCTAGTGACTAAGCCCAGCTGCCGGAACATATCGCTGAAGTTTTACTAGGTGCTACCGGAAGTTCCTGACGAGCTCCTGTACCACAATTTCAAGCGTTTCGGCTGGGTGCAGTGGGTGGTTCGCGAAGGATGGCAAAAACCTCAACTGGCGCACAGGACCCGAACCACAAAGGTTTTTTATGAGATCATGTCGACTCCAAGAACCCTTAAAGTGGTCACCGCCAGGTCAATATAAAATGCCACCCGCATCCTTACTCAAGTTTCTGCTCATCCACCACTGTGTCTCCAATGTTACAACATTGGACGCTACCGTAAAAGCTACAATTAGAATAGTGCCCTGCATGTCCCAGCGAACGCCCTAAAAAAACCTTAAGGAAAAGTAGCGTACGCCAGCATTTCAGGCACGTGTAGAAAAACGGTCAGGAGAGCCCTCACCCCCACACCTCTTAAACCACGATGGCCACTCTCTAGAATTCACTTAGGCTTGCCACAAATTATTTCCTGAGTCACATCCCCCGCAAAGCGCCGACGTTGGACAACTCAACACAATTGAAGACCAGAGCATCTATGTCGCCTTTCTACAGGAAACCGAAATCGCAAATCTGGCACACGCTAAGAACTCCGTCCTGTTCTTCGGAAACAAATACCGGCGTTTTTGTACCGTGGTGGACGTTCGAGTGGGGTACAGCCATTCTCATGAAAAAGCAAGAACTTGTCAACATTGGGGACGGCAAACTGGCGAGAGATGTCCGCTTTCACGTGGTCGATGCGATCACGGGGAGCTCAATCACCCGTTTCCTGTGCACTTACGCCTCAACGATTCCCGCTCGCAGGCTAAGTTGTTCGATGTAGTCCGTTCTCTCCGGCCTTCCCCCGAAACGTGTTTCTTGGGGGTAACTTTAACTGCATCCTAAATGCGGGGAACAGTTCAGAGAGGAGAGGCAGGGCGGACTCATCGGCGCACTTTTTTAAATCTGCACTACAAAGCAGCATCTTGGTGGATGTTGCCTTAAAGAAGAAACGTCATACATTGCACTAAACGCCTTGGCGCGGCCAGTTGCAGGAACGCTTGGACCGTGTTTATATTCCTATGGATAAGTTGTCACAGGTGGTCCGCTTCGAGGTCACACCAGTCCCCTTCACCGACCACGAGATGGTTACTTCGAACGCCCATATCGGCCCCACCTTGGCTACTCCAAAGCCATGTAAACGTTGGATAATTATTGCCATTGCGCTAAAAATACTTCAGTGAAACAAATCACCACAGAAATAGAAAATCTGAAATTAGGTCTCTATGCACCACTGCCTGGGAACAGCTTAGGAAACAGGTAAAACATAAAACAATACGCGTTGGTGGAATATAGGCTACTGAAGATTGAGCTAAGGAGCGCAGCCTTTTAAAAACCCTTCGGGGGCCCATCCAGGGTGGAGGGTGAACAAACAGAATTCCAGAAGGACATCCGATTCATAAAACAAGAATTAAAGTACGAGCCGGAGCGACGCTACCAGGGAGAACTGGTCTGCACTAGGGAAATACAGATTGAGCACAAGGCACAACCGTCAGACCTCTATCAAACATTCGTCAAGAAACGCGGTGCTCAAAAAAATTTATAGAGGTTGAACACAATGACCGATGGCGTCCTTGCATCCACAAGTGCAGAAGTAGCTTTTGCCTTCTACAAACACCTCTACTGAGTATTCAGCACAGGCAAAGAGTCCGATACCGTCCCAGAAGATATTCTGCAATGCATTAAGAAAGTGTCAGAGGATATTGGGGTAACTATAAATATGTCAATATGCCCACAACACCCTCTCAGGTAGATCAAACGATAAAAAAGGGGAAATAAGCAAATCCCCAAACCCAGATAGAATCGTCGCAAAGTTCTTCAAATATCCGTAAAGAACTTAGCCTATCCTCGCGAGTCTTTTGAGGCACATATAAAGGGAAACTCCTGATGCGACTCGTACGGGGCAGTAATCTGGTTCCTATACTGAAAAAATCGTCGACACACACAATCCCAGACGTGAATTACTTCTTCCCCATCACGCTAACATCAACGTATTACAAAATACTCGCGAACATACTGGGCAAGGGACTTGAGGCGGCACTGGGAGGACTGGTAGGAAACCATGATACCTCCGGCTCCAAAGTCCGCTCTATCGGTCGCCAACTTGCACCAGATCAGGAACGCGTGCCATGCGGTAGCGCCTGGCAGTGCTCCAATGGCAGTGCTCCAATTGTACTTAAGGAAAGCTTTTGACCAAGTGAGCGGCCACTGAGTACTTACGCTTCTGTGTCACTCATGGGTTAAGGACGTAATGCGCAAATGGATGGTGTCATTTTACACCAACATTACCATCAGCCCTGTTATAAAAGGTAGGCTTGGCGCCCTCCTTTCAGTGCACAGATCAGTGCATCAGGGGTGCCCAATGTCACTACCTCTCTTCGCCCAGTACCTTGAGCCACTATGTTGGATGGTTGCTGCGTCCGACACAATCAGAAGACTTGTCCTCAGGGAGAAGACATTGCTAGTCCTGGCCTATGCGGACAATGTGGCCTCCTGCACATCTGTGGCACAGGCGGTTGAGGTGGTATAGATGGCTGGTCACTTTTTCTGCTCTGCAGGGCTGACATGAACACGTCCAAGTCTGATGGAGCTTGGCTTGGGGAGTGCGTTTACAAACCTCGACATCTCTTCATTATCAATTGGAAGGAGAGTGTTGGAAACTACCTCAGTATAAATATAGACCTGGAGAAGGTGTGCATTGCAAGATGGCGGAAGAAACTGGTAGCTGCCGAGAGTCAATTCCAGCCATGGAGGACGTGATACATTGCAATTCTTTCAATGGCTCACGTCTTCAATCCCCTCGTATACCGTGCCATGTTGCAAGGAGCACGAAGCACTACTATAGAGGCAACATCGATAAAAAAATCGGTTATGGGCTGCCTACCTCTGGAGTTCAACGTACAAACCCAAGTGTCGGTACAACCTGTTTTGTAGTCTATAGAGAAGGGAGGAGCAGGCCTGGTCCGTGCAGAGCTCAAGCTGGTCGTACAGCGCTCCTTGTACTTCTGCCATCCGGGCTCTTTTCTTTGCATGGTTTTACAAGGCCTTGACTCCACACACCTAAGTAGCTGGCTCGCCACGCCAGAGGGCCATAACCACAATACAGTTCAGAAGCACTCATTCACAGTATATGTAGCGAAATACTATAACACGTCGAATAATATAACTATTTCTGAAATGATCTCCACATTATATGTAGGCGAAAAAAAGGCTCGAATCCACGCTGTGAAGGTGATTCGAAAGCAATGTTTGAACGGCGCTCACAAAGAAATAACCACGCGACGACACCTGAATTCACATGCGTGGATCAACGAACAGTTGAACCAGGAATTCTACCCGCCATTATTTCAAATTCACAGTGGCGGCGTTACGAATGCAGCAGCCGCTTCAGCCACGGCAGTGATAGAGCGGCGGACGCCGCCACTGTAGCTCAAACGTGGGTCGGTAGAAAGAAAACGGCGAGGGGTGTCATTCGAAGGGTGAGACGGCGGAACCTAGCCATCGTGATGGTCTAGATTAAGGCTACACCACCCCGCGACACAAGCGTAGACACCGAAACAATTCGCCATTTGCGCTTAGGGATTCCCATTTATGCCGATTACAACTGCTTAATTTAGTAAATTTGACAATTGCGACAAAGCTGGGGGAACTTTTATAAACGCTTTTTAGCAGACTCAGTTTTCATTTAGCCTTTTGTAATACCTTTAAAAACCGAATTGATGTTCACCAATTTAGAAAACGGAGTCCCATTTGAGGCAAGCAGAGCAGAAAAGGTAGCGTTTTTCTGGCCGCCAGATGTCTGTATCTTGTCTCTACATTTTTCCCCGCCTTGGAAACCAGTGCAAAAGATTATATAATTAATACGTTACAGTCCCTACAAAACAGAGCTGCACATTTGATAACCCGTATTTTCGACCGCCGTTTCAGTGTTTCAGTGTAACAAAATTATTACTTGACTCAACTCGATCCATTGCAAATACATCATTCTGGTTTATTTATTCCATAAATACATTCATGTTCCTCAGTAATCCGCAATACCCTTGAATGCACCTTCGCTCACATCAACATGATTTAATAGTCATGCTGGCTTTGAAGATGAACACATGTGGGCACGCATGTTTGGCAACGTATGCGTATTTATTCAGCCATCTCTAGCTCTAGCTATCAACAAAGTGGAATCATCTTCGGGGCCTAATCGATTCCACATCCGAGCATAAAACATCTCATGACCAGGGGTACAACCAATTTCTGCGTTCAAAATGACGTTTCGTTATAACAATTTTCTGTTAAGTGTTCTCTTGTCTTGTGTGCCTTGCATTATTTACTCATGGTGCTTATCTCAAGGCTTATTGGTTTGACTTTCTTTGCCTACATTAGAAGCATGCAGAGACTGTCCTTGTCTTCCCGCTCCTCTTGTGTAGCGTGTTTCCACAGGTGTTTCTCTGAATCTCGTGAACCAAGAGGCCAAAACTGCCACTCTACTTCTTACTAAAGCTGCGTGCACCTGCCTTGCTTTTGACGGCACGTGGTCCAATTTTACTTTCTACTTTCTGTTTTTATCCATCACTCACTCAACTCTCTCAGAAGCCTGTGAAGCATTGTAAACAAAAAAAATGAATAAAACACATATCGGTCTCTGCCTGTGACTGGTATCTGTTCAACTTGATGAGAAGAGTACATTCATGTCTGCACCTGGATGCCGCCTTCTTGTAAACTTCATGCCCCTTTCTAGATCTCTTCGTCAAGTCTGCTTATTATAAGGGGACATGTTGAGCGTAAACTCTTGAATAAAAATTCCAGTAAAAAGTTGAGGGCATTCACAATTCCTGCCATTCTGCACATGCCATACAAGGTGTATTCACTGCTGAAAGGTTCACGACAGTTACATTGTTTCAACAGAGCATATCCCACCAGGAGATTGCGAGGATTACCGGCCTCTACTACAAATCGGTGAATAGAATCGTGTGTGCCTTCCTATATAAATAATGTTCTCAGAAACCGGCTCCCAGCACACAGGCCACACGTGACGACTGCTGCCGAAGACAAGTGGCTCGTAGGCGCTCCCAGACTGGATCGAGTTTGACAGCGAAAGAGATACGAATAATCCTTGGCCTCTCTCAGGAAGGAAGTCATCCGCTTGGGGCACTTTGATGGCGGACGTCATAGCCGTGTCCCAGTGAGGAAGCCGATACTCTCAAGTCTGAACAAGCCAAAAAGGATGCTGTTCACCTACCAAGAAACTTCGTGCAGTGTGTGCGATTAACGTTCAGTAATATTCTCCGAAGAAGCGACCTTCGCTACCCGCTGCGACAAGCGTCCGCGCACATGGAGAGCCGTTGGCACAGCATAGGCGCATCTTCCTGCTTTTCGCATGTTTTGTAAACCTTATTCATTTTATTTCTCTATTTCAATTACCGTCATGGTTCAGTCGGCGTTATAGTTTAGCTAGTGCTTTTTAATGATGATGTAGGATCCCAAATGTGTCTGTGTTACTGTATTTTTTGTCCGGATAGTCATGCATGTGTCGGCCACAAAAACATGACGACGCCCATTTTGCATGCGTAAAAACATCTTGTCGATATTTGTTTTTCAATTTAAAAGGCTCCGTAACACTCGTTTATTGTATCTATTTTTTGTAACCTTATGTGCGTCATTTTGAACAGCCCAGTAGCGTGAAAAATGATGCTGTACTCATATTACGTGCTTCCTTTAAAGAGGCGGCAAGTAACAATGTGTGATGACCACTGTACAAAAAAAACGCTTTTTATGCAAGAAAGAATTTACACTTGCAGCTGACCGACTTAGAAGATTACCGCATTTGGCTAGATGCTTCCTGTTGCTTCAGGACAAAGTGAGACGAGACAGCCATGAGAATACTTTTTTCAGGTGCTACTCGGGTCCCCTTGAAGAAGAACACCATTGCGATTCTGGTTAGCAATCAAGCGTCAAAGCTTTGCAGAGTCAGCCAGGAAAAGTTTTAGCTTGTTCTATGCAGCGGCCCTTGCACCGTGAGCGTCTGGGGTGAACGCTGCTGCCTACGAAGATTTTGTAGAAACCGTGCGGTGTACCTACGCGCTTAAGTGAGCTTTTCTGGAGTGGCTGGTATACCTTGAGCATGACCACAGCCCTATCCCCATAACACGCTACGTGATGGCGTATTCGGCCTATTGAAGAATACGGTAGTATTGGGGAGCGTTTGAGGAGTTACGTAAAAAAATCTACTGCCGGCCTCTGCATAGGGGTTCCGCCTATTGGTTCTGGGCCGTGTTGAAGGAAGAGTGGGAGTGCCCAAAGTCTACGGATCTTGCAGGTCGACTCTTAAACAGTCTTCCGCGGCGCATATAAGCAGCAATTGCTGCATCAGGCAACCTCACCAAGCACTAAAAAGATTAACTGCTTTCGCGCTTCGAAGAGTTCCTTCAAACCGCCAAGAAGGGTTCTCGTGATGTCATGGTTCGTGCTAAGGAGCAGAAAGGTTGCCATGAGCAAGCGACGTTTATTTGCCCATGCTTCTCGATGCATCGGTGGCCGAGATAAGAACCGAAGCAGTTTGCGTTGCCCGCCTTTTGTTCGTTTCGCGTGCATGCGCCTTATCGTTCTGACGATAGCCTGCCGCGCTCCGCCAAACATCGCATCCCTGCCCTTTCATATTGGATAAATAACAAACTAGACTCCAGCTTGATATCTGCCCGGTGGTCGATGGTTTTTTCTCGGGTAGTGCCTTGCACCTGACGTCTAAATCTACTGCGAAGCGCAGGCGTCCCTGTGTAGGCGCTTGGCTGAATCGGCTGAAACTCGTCTCCCTCCTGGTCTGGTTCTCCCCTGCCCAGAGACATGGTCCCCGCGAGTACCTGGTTCGTGTAAATACGCCGGGTGAAACGGCTTAAACGCCTGGACGTGCTGCTGGAAAAGACACTTCTATTTTTTGACGTGGATACCTATTTCAGGAATTCGTTTTAGCGCAACTTCCGGACTGGTGAAACGCCCTTTGTCATTTTTACCAGTCATAAAATGTCGTCTGGGTAGCAGCTAAGCCTGGATAGGTATGTCATCATGGTGTCAACTATTATTTGGAGTATCCCTGGCGCGGAAGAAATTCCAAGTGCCAGTCTTTTAACAGCAAACAATACCTTCTGCGGGTTGAATGTGACGTATGTTTAGTGACTCCGAGATAAACACTTGCTGATCGGCCTAGTTTCGCTCAATGTTCAAGAAATGCGGAACTCCGGACAAGGCTGGGAATAGTTCATCTAATTCGGTAAAGGATAGCGATCGACACCAAGACGCGGGTTAACGGTGGTCTTGTAGTGACCACAAGTCCGTATGCTACCAGCTTGCTTGATTACTGGTACTTTTACAAAACAAAAGCGGTAATATTTATTATTCCCAACGTCGCAATGCGCAAGTAAAAAATGCTGATGCTATTTTACGTGGTATAGGGCGCGCATCCGCTATTTTAATGTCGAGGACTTACAGACTAAATTGGTTTGTGTTAAAATATTACTAACGTTTATTTTCTTTCAGTCGCAATAAATATCAGAAAATATTTTCAGGGCCAATATTTTCCTAACAATAAAATATTATATTGGGTGAACAACCACAAGCTCCAGACCAGAGGCATACACCTACTTAAATGCCGTATGAAATTCGCACTTTCATGCACAGCCGGAGGAAAATTGTTTTTTTTGGGGGGGGGGGGGGGGGGGGGATAGGTAAAACTTAGGGGTGACACTTTTTGAATGCTCCAAAGGAATGGCCCAGTTAAACGAAGTTTCTTCACTACTAAGCACACAAATATTTACGCGCATTAACATTGATACCACTGATGCAATTGAAGCGGCGCCCAATTAGCACGAAGAAATTCAACAAATAATTTACTGCATAAAACGGGTGACAACCTCCGCTGGAGTAACATTTCTCTCTGAAATGTGCTCTCTTCGGCAGGTAATATAAGTATCGGAGCATTGTTCTCTACTACCTTATCTGGCAAAGAAGCGCACCAGAGTACTAGGTAGGCAGATGTTTGAGTCGTACTCTTCCGCCTAATATTTTTGAAAGCTTGAAGGGGGCGCATAATTCGTATAGCAGTTGTGATAATTCAAAAGTTCAACGTATTTATAAAGTTCAGTACACTCTCTCAAATTTCGCTAAGAGTTGCTTTTTACCTGCAAGGCTGAAAAAATTGGCCTAGCTTGGGGGAATGCTGAATGTTCACAGACATTTGTTCACATAAAACGCCTATGAATGGCAATTGTTCCAAGATAGAATTGTTACAGTACATATACCGCTGCAGTACCTAAAATATCTTATTATATCAGTTTAGAGCAAGTGGAATATATTGTCCTCAAGAAAAAAATTATGCAGACATTCCCAACGGCTAAAAATACAGACGTCACGTGTTCAAAGCAATATGCCAGCATGCGTGTATCTTTTGAACATTCTTAATTCATTATCTTGACGGGGTCCTCTACTAGAAGGGAATTGCAGAAGGGTGTGTACGCAATCCTTGCAAACGTATCGTCCTCTTTTTTTGTAGTACCAAGAAGGCGCATTGTAATTTGACTTGACAGACAGGGTGAAGCAGTTATGTGTCTATGGGTTGTATTTACAATCGCAAATGACAATCACAATTTACAATCGCAAACAACACTTATTTCAATAAAAGCATGGTTGTCTGCTTCCTACATGCGGTGCCCATTAGAACCGGGGGTTAGTTAGGGCCACTAAGCAAGTTTTATTCCTCAAGCACAAGGAATATGTCGCATACATGCAGTGCAAAAAATTAAAACTACTACATTACTGGGTATGAACATACCTTACTAAAGGTGGTCATAATATGTGGCACAACTGGATAAAAAATGTGCAAGCAAGCCAAATTTTTTTTACTAAATTTTTTGTTTAATGTTTTGTTAACCTTTCTCTGGTTCACAAAAGCATTTGGGCTCAATAAACCCCTTCTATTTTCCTGAACCCTACAAACGAAAGATGCTACCGAGTGTTTTTTTGTGTTTGACATGAGAACGAATACCAAGCAAAAATGTTGAAACCAATTTTTATTGAAGTTGAAAGGAATTCCTTTTAAATTCGACAAAATAAACTTTTATATGCTCTCGACGACCTGTCAGACGTTAGAATATAGAAAAACGTTAGATACATTCTTTCGGACTTGTTAAGACAACATATACCCATATGAGACGTCAGCCGTAATATTTTCAAATCTACCTTCAAGCCTTATACACATATCAACCGCACCTGAGTACAACAAATCAAAATGTCTTTGCCCCCTTGTCAACATGCTGAAAAGGTTCGCAAAATGTGAAATAAAAAATGCCGAAAACAAATCCCATCCAGTGTGTATATATATATATATATATATATTTGTCACTACTTTCTTTCCAAATTCTTTATCTTTTTCAATGACCTGCAACCTCCTCCTCTTTGCTTTTTGCGGTTTGCTTGACTGCCAACTCTTATTTTCAACGAGCCCCTCATTTCCTATTCTGATTCGCTACATGTATAGCGAGGGCGTCTGTTCTAGCAGTCTTGGTGCTATAGTAAGCTTAACAGGATTCAGCGCTGGTCGACCACTCTCGACATGTCGTAGACACTGGAGTCACGGCCCGGGGGTTAAAAAAAAGAAGGTCCCCTTCACCCCGAGTAGTCCGAGTGGCGCTGGCTACCACCCCGAAGCACAGGAAACAAAAATACCTGAACATAAATACCCCAGAAAGTGGCGGGGAAAGTCGCCCCGCCGGTAGCGTAGTGATTATCGCACCAGACCTGTAATCTAGAGGTCGTGGGTTGGGATCACACGTGGCGGGCATTTTTTCTCAACTTTCTTTCCTTCTTTCCAAATTCTCTGTTTCGATGACCTACGACAACTTCCCCTTTGCTTTCCTTGGTTTTCTTGACTGCCGTCCCTTATTTCTGTGGTATTTTCAACGAGCCCCTTACTTCCAATATATATATATATATATATATATACATATATATATATATAGATATTTATATATATATATATATATATATAGATATATATAAATATATATATATACACACATATAAAGTAGCAAGGCTTATGAACAGCCCTGGTAACGCCATCGTCTTATGGGTGTATGTGCCACATCAAGAAAAAGTGCCATGCAAATGTTACTACTCTATGCCCGATGGTAGGCGCGCGCGCTTGTACCAGCGGAATAAGAAGTAGGGAACAAGGTGGTCGGTGCGTGAGCTTGGCTATCGCTGTACGCTTGTATCTACGCTTGCCTTGCTTTTGCTCCTGCCAATAAACGACGTTCGGTTTACTACCGGAGGGTCAACTATTTCTTTTACGAGTGTTGGAGAAAAGGTGTTTCTGTCACATCCTGTAGTTGCGCATCCGAAAGCTGTCAACGATGAACCACGAATCTATCCAGGAGCCACCGGTGTCCCCACCAACCGTCATCTGCTCGGTCGCACTGCGCCAGCGGGATCCACCCAAGTTCAACGGCACCGACAAAATTAAAAAAGGGGACTGGCTTTCCGTGTACGAACGTGTGAGTAACCACAACCAATAGGGTGACAAGCGCAAATAGATCAAATTCCCTTGTCTCTAACCAACCTCGCGGAAACGTGGCACAATAATAACAAATCCCGCAATAAGACGTGGTCCTCCTTCCTCTCTAACTTCATCAAAGTCTTCAGGTACCGCACGATAAGCAAACTTTGTTCCGAACAGCGATTACGCGTGCTTGGACAACAGGACGGGGAGATGTTAATTAGCTACATAGAGGATGTCATGGAAATGTGCGAGCGTGTCGACCACCTCCTGGCAGAACTAGAGACGGTCCGACACATCTTGAAGGGTGTTCACGACGGCGCTTTCCAGATGTTACTAGCCAAGAACCCTCGAATTTTCCCTGACGTCGTTCACCTTTTGCAATAGTTTTGACGAGCTACGCTAAGCGAGCCCTCACTCGGCAAGCTTGTGTTCGGGAGCAGCCTGTGCCAAGTGTTGAGGCATTGTAAGAAGGGAACGGTAAGTTGTTTGTGCAAATCAACTAGTTTATTGCCGAAGATTTCATTGGCCCGCCATGGCTTTGTACCTTGCCTTCCAACCTGGCGCCTACGCTTCAGAATGGGATCAAAGAAGAGGTCGCTGAGATATTACCATCGCCTCAGCATAAACTGCCTGTAGCAGCGCCCCTAACTTACGCCTTAGTAGCAGGACAGCTACTGCACCAGTCTGCTTCGTTCTCTCGCCGAACTGTTGTATGCCCACTTTCCACTTCCTTCCCCCAGCGCCCCTCGAACCGGCTTCTTTGCCAGAACGACCACCCTTAAGCCGGTGCATGGCGCACGCAGGACAATCGTCGGAATTTTTTTGCCTGTGGAACGCCACGGCTTCTCGCTGAATGCTGTCGCCACCACATATTGCAGCCCGCCGCCAGCTATCCTCGGGCGCCTTTTTACGCCTCCGGTTATTCCCCGCCGTTTGCCCCACGACCAGTGCCCTACAATTTGCCCTCTGAACCGACTCACTGTTCTACTTTCACTGGCTGCCGTTGAGCCTCTCCACGTCGCCGTTCGGTGTCCCCCATGCGTTGCTGCCCCAACTAACGCCGAAGAGGAAAACTAAAAGCCGAGGCTCGGGAGGCAAGAACTCCGTCGCCATGGCATCATAGAAATCCTAATTTCTCGCCTGAAACGTTATGGACGTAATTGTGGAAAGTCTCCCTACCATTGCTCTCATCGACACTGGAACCGCTGTCTCTGTCATCCACGCCGGCCTCTGCCATTCTATTCCAAAATTTACGACTCCCGTTTCTGGACTCTCATTACGAACCGCAAATTCACAGCCCATTTGGCCGCTAGCCACCAGCACTGCTCGTTGTGTCATCCAGAACAATTCGAAACGCATTGAATTCATGGTGCTGCCATCTTGCTCTCAGGACATCATCTCCTGGTGGGGCTTGTTTTCCAACGATAACGCTATCAATATTGCTTCCTGTGCTGAAGTCGAGATTTTTGTTATTTCCGACGATTCCTGTAATGGCGCTACAAAATTACTCGCCCCTGAAGACACCGGCGTCCCGCCCAGCTTTTCCATCATAGTTCCCTTGTGCTGAGCCTCTGTCTCCGACGTAACTGTTTTGTTTACGCCTTCCGATCTTTCTTCCGCCCAAAAAGCCTTTCACGTCCTTCCGCCATTTTAACTGTTCGTGATGGGGCCACCACTATGTTGATGAGCAATCTGTCAGCGGCACCGTGCGATCTTCTACATAGAGAAACACTGGTCCTCGTAGAGCTTGTAGAGCATCGTGTAGTTGTCGACATAGCAGGTGGTCTTTCCCATGTCGAAATCAGTGAATTGAGCGCTTCTCTATATCAGCCCAGGCTATTGCCATCCGATGCCTTTGTCCACTGCATCAAGGCCAATCTCCATGCAACCCAACGACAACGTCTTACTTTATTGCATTCGAAGTTTCTTTCTTTCTTTTCTTGCACGCTAACCATGCTGGGTAGTGCGTCTACTGTGTCTCCCCGATAGAGGGGCGAACCATTGAAGACCACGTCACGAATATGCTTCAACGAGGTGTTATTCGTCCCTCAAAGAGTGCGTGGGTTTCACCAGTGGTTCTGGTTAGGAAGACACACGTCTGTATTCGGTTTTGTATTATTGTGACCACTTGAATACCATCACAAAAAATGTGCACCCTCTTTCGCGTATGGACGATGCGCTAGACTGTCAGCAGGGAGCGAAATTTTTCGCATCGATCGAATTACGCTCCAAGTACTGGCAAGGTCCAATGGAAACGACTGATCGCGCAAAAACGGCATTTCATACCCTAGACAAAATTTACAAACTTAACGTTATAGCCTGTAGGCTTTGAGTCGCCCCACCACGTTTGAAAGAATTATGGACAGTCTCCTGCGTGGGCTAAAGTTGAAGACATGCCTCTCTTACCTGGACGACGTAGTCGTATTCTCTCGCGATTTCGAGGTATACCTGATTCGCCTAAAACAAGCCCTAACTTGCCTTGCGAACGCTGGGCTGCAGCTCAACATCAAAAAATGCCACTTCCCCACACGAAAATTTACCATCCCCGACGCGACAAAGCTTCGAGCCGTTGCGGACATCCTGAAGCCGATTACACTTAATGCACTTCGGGGCTTCATTGGGCTCTGCTGTTTTTTGACGGTTTTTACGGAACTTTGCGACTATTATTTCGCCTTTTACCAAGCTCCTCGGTAACAACAGCCGCATTTCTGCTTGGTCAGCATCCTGTGACGTGGCGTTTGCATCATTGCGTCGTTTGGTGACATCCCCGCTTATATTTCAGCATTTTCATGCGTCACCCCAAACTGAAGTGCGCACTGATGCGAGTGGAATTGGCCTTGGTGCCGTGCTCGCCCAGCGGAAATCCGGCGGTGAGGAATAAATTGTTGCGTAAGCGAGTCGGGCACTGACGAAAGCTGAAGCAACTTACTCTGTCACTGAGAAGGAATGTTGGGCCATAGTATGGGCGCTGGGGAAGTTCGAACCGTACTGGTTTGACTGCCCATTTTACGTGATGACCAATCACCGCGCTCTTTGTTAGCTCGCCTAGATGAAGGATCCTTCAGTCGTTTTGAGCGGTGGGATTTTTGTTTGCAAGAATACGATATCCGCATGTTTTACCGTTCCGCCTGTAAGCATTCGGGTGTTGATGCACTCAACCACTGTACAATGCTGGCTGACGTGTCATACCTTGCCACAGCGGACGGTAGCTTGTCGTCGCTCAGTATCACCAACATGACTGCCGAGCAGCGTTAGGACCCATGGATAGTTATCATCATATGCGTCCTGTGTGGTCCTTTGCCAAGCGGTGCTGCCCGGGCAATACGGCAACAAGTCAATTACTACCCGCTGCGTGCGGAGCTTCTTTATCATGGGAACTATAATTCGGATAGTCCCAACAGGCACTTAGTTATCGCACGACATCTGCGCGCAGACATCTGTGCCGCCTTTCCTGCCGACTCGAGTTGCACGCACGCTGGCGTCCTCAAAATGTACGAACGATTCCGACTATGTTTCTATTGGAGGGGCACGTATAACTACGTGCTTAAGTACTCGCGCTCATGTCCGGAATGTCAACGCCTCAAATCGACGCCTCCGGTCTCTACGGCTCTTTTGTAACATCTACCATGCCCCGCGAAACACTTTGATTGCGTTGGCATTGATCTGTACCGGCCACTGCCATTACGGCCACCGGTAACCGGCGGATATTCGTTCCGGCAGACCACTCCCAAGGTACGCCAAAACAGCTGCCTTGCCGCCATCCACGGCTCGTTACGTCCGCACTTTTCTTTTAAGTCACTTTGTCCCTCGCCACGGAGCGCCTTGTAAATAAGGTACGATTCACGAGCTTCACGGTCATAATGTGTTTTGAAATTGGACAGAAGCATAGTGGCTGTGAATGCATGGAAGGGGTGGCTTAGATTATTTACATGTTTAGTTATGGCATAGCCTGGAAGGAAATTTATGTGTGCTCGGTGGTTGTTGATTCTCATTCTGCAGGAATTGTCAGTTTGACCAACGTACTGGGCGTAGCACATCGTGCATTCATGAAGGTAGACAATGTTTGCGCTTTGAAAGTCAGTTTTCTCTTATCTGGAAAGAGAATGAAGACGTGGTGCTGGTGGTGACAGAGGCGTTAGTCATCATGGGGCACAGTTTGCACCTAGATCTTTTGCAGGGTCCGCCGCATGTAAAACTGGTGGTTTTGACTTTAGATTACGTTATATTAACTCCGATATTCCTCGCCCTTCACTTCACGACGCGAGGAGACTCAGGGAAAACACTTCCCAACTTTTGCTTTAAAATAGAATGTTGTGGTGCTTTCTGAGTATGCAGCTTACGTTGGAGGACGAAGCGGCCTATGTTAGAATAAGGATGGGGGTCGTATTCAAAGATTTGGCTCTTGAGTTGTTTATCAGTTGGCGGCGGTCCCATTTTTCAGACTTCTTAATGGCATCACTGATGACAGACGGTGGTGCTTTGTTGCCGTGTTAAATCACTAGTTTGTTGTTGACCGTTAGAGGGAAGATCAGCTGGGCCCGAGCGTATCCTTCTAAAACGCAAAGACTGACTGCGTGGTACGCCGAGTTTACAGAGCCTAACGGAGTTCCTTTTTAAATGCAAGTATTGATGTCAATCAGTTGGCTGCCTGTACACTGAGGTCACAAGCTTGTTGTCTGATATCCTCACTGAAACATCGAGAAAATTAATGGCAGATGCGGATAATGATTGGGAGAATGAAATGTTGTCGTGGGCATTGTTGCAAGTGGTTATAAATTGTAGAAGTCTCTCTTCCGTATGCCACCAAATGAGAAAAATATTGGCAATGCACCTTCGATAGAAAATAGGGTTAAGCTGTGCGTTGCTTAGAAATTCAGACTCCCGAGTGCCCATAAAATACTTGCCATCGTTCGGTCCTATGTTTGTTCCCATCGCGGTCCCGTCGATTTGCACGTACAGCCTAATGTCTAACTCAAAGTTTTTCACGGCCAAGGCAAGCTTTAGAAGCACGCGGAGAGTTTCACCGTGCATTTATTGTCTTGGGAGGCATCATCGCACGCTTGGATGACAGATTGGATGTCATCGGAGTAAGGAATATTTGTATATAGGGACGCGACGTCGAGAGTGACTAGCAGGTTATCTTTCATTATATAACTAGATTCATAATATCAGCCAAAAATTGGTTTGTATTGCTTACTTACGAAGATAGGGCGGCAGGAACGTCTTTGAATATTTTAAGCTATTGATAAAACTAGAGATCGTTTCTGTTACCGTCCCCATACAAGAGATGATTGGTGTTCCTGGATTTCGTACTTTATGTATTTAGGCAACATGTAAAGTTGTCCTGGAACGGAACCTAAATCTTGAAGTGTGGCTACCCGCCGCGGTGGGTCAGTGGCTAAGGCGTTCCACTGCTGAACACGAGGTCGCGGGTTCGATTCCCGGCCGCGTCGGCCGCTTTTCTGATGGAGGCGAAAAGCAAAAACGCCCGTGTGTGCGAGATTTTGGCGATCCGGAGCCTAATTCGGCCCTCCGGAGGGCTTCGGAAATAAACCGGAGCCCTCCACTACGGCGCACCTCACCGCCTTCGTTGCTTTGGCGCGTTAAACGCCAGAATCAGTTGAAGTGTGGCTGCAGTTCTTCACGGATTGTTTTTGTCCTTTACAAGTGCCTTCAGTGTCTGGCTTACCTTATTATTAAATTGGGGAGTCTGATAGGTGTAGGTTGGGTTATAGAAAGAAGTATCGCTGAGCTGTATTTCTGCCTCAGTGATTTAGTCCTGCTTATTCATAAATATTGCACCACTTTTGTCGGCGGTTTTGTATATTATGTCGGAGAGCCCGCTTAAACCTCTTAATGCCTTTTCCTCTTTCTGTGAGATGTTTTTGAGATGCGTGGACCAATTTTTACAATCAATGAGAATTGCACGATGTACCGCCTTGATGTAAATGTGTAAGGGTTTGTCTCTTTGTGGGGGAAGAGTCCAATGGCGTAGTGATGGCAGCCTAGTGTCCGTATTAGGTTCTTGTGATTTGCCATTCGCTGAGCCTAACAGCTAGGGAAAAGTTCTCTAGATCATTATAAAGTTGGAATTTTTCTAGTATGCAGGTTGCACGGCAAAACCTCAAGCCTCTTGGAAGAACGCGTTCTTCGTAGTCACTGACGGCGGTGTCGGAAAGATTTACTATATGGCACTTTTTGAGCTGTGAGGTGTTCAGTTCAGGAACATTTTCGGGGCTTGCCTGGGAAGGAAAAAAAGACGTGTCTACTTCCTCAACAGGATAAGTTATGCCGTCACAAAGCAGCTTTCATATGTTTGGTTAGCATTACTTCGCACCCTTTCTTTTCGGCAAACACTTTTAAAAGTTGATTGCATAGGGTGTCAAGTCTACCTGGTCAACGAACTTTCGTTCCTCACTGTCGATGCGCTCTAGTTGTGAGTTATCGTGGTCAATAACAATATTAAGGGACGATGGAAGCGTGTCCGGTTTATTGGGATACTGGAACGAAAAACCCCATTAGGTACTGCTGATGATTATGTACAGGTGATGATGATGCCGGGGCCACGAGAGCTAGCACTAATGATAATGTACCGATTACGAGGAAATGTCCGTAACGTGTTGAAGAGAACACAGTCGTGGTCAGGGTGTCTCAGATAATTACCCCTCCGCGGCCGGAAGCGGCCACCTGGCCGCGACCTATTGTTCTGTCCTGCGGTTGAACGGCTTGATGCGAGACACGTGTACGATTTCAGTACCATGGCGGCGCCGATCTGGCGACAGTTCTACTGGCGTCACACGGTAATTAACTGGCGAAGTCTGTTCTGTGATTTTGTATTGACCAAGAAAGCGATGAAGGAATTTCTCGCACAGACCGGGTACACGAACAGGGGTCCATAGGAATACTTCATCACCTGACCGAAATTGAACAGAGCGATGTGCGACGTCGTAGCGAGCTTTGCGTTCTTGTTGTTGACTTGCGGTTCGACTTCGCGCGAGTTCGCGGCAGTGGGCGAGCCGTGAAACGTACTGCTACCGAGATGACATTTCAGAGGGGACAGGAGCATAGAAGAAAGTCGACTCGAAGGTAATAGAGGGAGAGCGGCCAAAGACTAGGAAGAATGATTAGTATCCAGTCGTTTTTTGCGTTGCAGTATTGTACGCAAAAGTCACAAATGGCAGGATGGTATCCCAGTTGCGATGATCAGGGCTGATGTACATCGAGAGCATGTCCACGAGGGTTCGATGGAATCTCTCTGTTAATCTATTCGTCTGGGGATGGTCGCTGGACGTTGTCTTGCGCACGGTCTTGGAGGCACGCAAAAGCTCTTCGACTACAGAGGACAGAAAAGCCCTGCCGCGATCGCTGAGCAGGACGCGTGGCGCGCCATGGCGCAAAATAATGTTGTACAGTATAAAGTCAGCGACTTCAGCAGGCGTTCCACAGCCAATGGGTGCTGTTTCAGCGTATCGTGTCAGATGGTTGACAACCGTCACTATCCAATGGTATCCAGATGTCGTTGAAGGTAGTGGTCCGAACAAATCGATGCCGATGGTCCCGAAATTCTCTGACGGACAAAAGAGAGGTTGTCCAGCACCGCAACCAGCACCGCTGCTTGCGGTGCTGGCAGGAGGCGCACGAGCGAACGTATTTGGCAACAGAAGTGGACAGGCGAGGCCAAAAGTATAGACTACGTATTCGCTCGTGCGTTTTTGAAAAACCAAGGTGCCCAACGGTAGCTGCATCGTGGTAGGCTTCGAGAATAGGGCGCCAGAGTGTACGAGGGACAACGGGAACCCATTTTCTGAAATTTCGATGGTAATTTTGCCGGTAAAGAACGCCATGAAATAGTTTGAACATACTGAGATGGCGATGCGCAAGGCTGTTTGGAGGTGTTAAACGACCGTCGAGATAGTCAATGATGAGGCCGCAATATACGTCTGCGCGTTGCAGCGACGGCAAATCGACGCGTCCATCAATGTTTGAGGAGATAACGGGGGCTAAACAAAGTGGGTTATCGGTGGGTTACTGCGCATCGGAAGATGAAGAGGACAATGGGCAACGAGAGAGAGCGTCGACGTCCATGTGCTTCTTCCCTGACTTATACGCCACGGAAAAATCGTGCTGCTGGAGTCGGAGAAACCAGCGGCCAAGGCGTCCAGCAAGGTTTTTCATGGTGGACAACCAGCAAAGCGTATGATGGTCAGTCACCACTCTAAAATGACGGCCATAAAGGTAGAGGCGAAATTTCTGAACAGCCCAAACGATGGCAAGGCACTCCTGTTCAGTTATTGTGTAATTTTTTTGCAGGTGTCAACGACCGGCTTGCGTAGGCGACGACTCTCTCCCGAAGTTTATCATCACTTTGGAGAACACCGCCAATGCCATGGCCACTAGCATCCGTGTGGAGTATAGTGGGGATTTGTTTCGTCAAAGTGGGAGAGAACTGGAACAGACGTTAGAGCGGCATTCAGATCGTCAAAAGCGCACTGACAGTCATCAGAGCAAACGTACTAAGCGCCAGACTGTAGGAGATGGTTCAGTGGGAACGCAATGGTGGCAAAATTCCGGAAAAAGCGGCGGAAAAACGAAGCCAACCCGAGGAAACTACGGTGGTCTTTTTGTTGGCGGGGACGAGGAAAGCTGACAACCGCAGCGATTTTCTCAGGATCGGGTCTGATGCCATCTTCCCTAACGACATGGCCAAGCACCTTGATGGTTTTGGTAGCAAAGCGGCATTTTTTTTAGTTGAGTTGAAATCCGGGGTTAGAAATGCATGTCAGTACCTCATCCTGACGCTTAAGATGTTCTGTAAACGTCGACGAGAAGACAACGACGTCGTCCAGGTAGCAGAAACAGGTCTTTCATTTCAGTCCTTTGAGCACCGAATCAATCATGCGTTCAAATGTCGCTGGAGCGTTGCACAAGCCGAATGGCATGACATAAAATTCCTATTGGCCATCCGGAGTTACGAACGCGGTCTTTTTCTTCGCGGACTGATGCATCGGGATCTGCCAATAGCCAGAACGCAAGAAAAGGCTCAAAAATTATTGGACTCCTTGAATGCAGTCCAGGCGTTGTCTATGCGTGGCATGGGATATACATCCTTTATGGTAATTTTGCTGAGGACACCATAATCAAAGCAAAAGAGTACGGGGCCATCTTTCTTCTCGACCAGCACGACCGGGGAAGACCAAGGACTGCATGAAGGCCGGATAACATTGAGTTTCAGCATGTCAGCCACATTTTCCTCGATGGCTTGCCTTTCTGATGAGGAGACGCGATACCGGCGACGGCGAACAATAGACGACCCTTCGGTTTCGATGCGATGCGTGGCCGTGGTTGTGTGGGGAAGAACGGTTGAGTAGAAGTTGAACGATGCACGGTGCGTATTTAAAACCTCCAGGACTGATAATGTCGGTGACTCTGTCAGGTCCGGGCTGACGGTGACTGCAAGGGAAGGCTTCGAGGACGTAGTCGCTGCAGCCAGGCATGTAAGAGGACGGGAACGCGAAGGCAGAATGGTCATTTCGACATCGGAGACAGATGCAATTGTGGAACCTTGCGGAAGCAAACAGTCTTCTGCAGTTGTGTTTTGCACTGGTATAAGAGCTTTCCTTTCGGAAAAACGAACGAGACACGCAGCGGAGGGTGCCTCAAGTGGTGGAGGGTGCCTTTCGATCTCGTAGTCTACCTCTGCAGCGCCACTCCTGGAGATCCGTTCGGGCCGCTGTCTTCAGCAGACCATGCCCATGACGCTCGATCCAGCCAGCGCCATGGCTACGCCTCCCCCGCAATGTTTTATCAGCCGCCAGCGAGATTCGCCCGATTTCACTGGCCTTCCTGGGGATGATGTAGAAAAGTGGTTGGAGAACATTGAGAGAGTCAGCGCATATAACGAGTGGGACGACAAGCTAAAACGGCTGAATGTCGGCTTTTCCCGCACCGAGATCGCGAAGACATGGTACCTCAATAACGCGGGACGCCTACCCGATTGGATGACCTTTACAACCGAGATCCGCAAGATTTTTGGGACACCTGCAGCTGGCTCTGAGGACGCGAAAAGGAAACTGGAAGCGCGCGTGCAACACCCATGCGAAAGCTACACCTCTTATATCGAAGATGTTCTCGCGCTGTGCTGGAACGACAACAAGAATATGTCAGGGTCGGACCGGGTACGCCAGATACTGAAGGGTATTAACCGGTTTGCTTTAACTGCGCTCACCCTTCAGAACCCAAGAACCGTCTCGGATGTCGCCACTACTTGCCAGCGTCTTGACAATCTGCAGACGATCCGCATTCAGCAGGGTACATCGGCCACGCGCTTAGGCGACGAAGACCTTCGCGTGCATATAAGGCAGCTGATTTGGGAGGAGCTTGACGGACGGGCCTCCGTGTGTGCTTCTGCTCCTGCTCACCACTGAGCAAGCACCAATCTTCGACAGACAATTAAGGAGGAGCTTCCCTGTGTGCCTGGTTGGTCTGTGCCTGATCTTGCCGCCCCTTATGCCGTACCGTCCTATTCGGAAGTCGCTGGAAGGCCGCCCGTGCCCGTGGCCTCGGTTACACGGCACCTTACCACTTCAGAGATGATGGAAAGCGTGACCGGTTTATTCGGAAACAGGGACGAAAAACCCCATTAAGTGCTGATGATTATTATGTACAGGTGATGATGATGCCGGGGCCCTGAGAGCTAGTACTGATGATAATGTACCGACTACGAGGAAATGTCCGTAACGTGTTTAAGAGCACAGAGTCGTGTTCAGGGTGTCTCAGAATATTCAAAAGTTTCTGTGATGCTTCATGTATGCATAGCGCCCACCTAGCCTTACGCTGTTGGGACATGTCGGAGGTGGCTGTTTTAAGGTAAATGCGCAGCCGTTTCGGAAATATGTCACATCTTTGATACAAAATAAGGGTACTAACATGCACTGATATCGCACTGCTTTGGGAACATTTTCGTAGCCTTCAAAAGTTTTTTGACACAGTTCGTCTGTTCTGACCAGGCGAGTCACCTGATTCTGGTCAGTTCCTACGGTTTTGCTTCACGACGGCCGAGAAGGTACTTTGCAAGTTGTAGCGTGGCTGCGATGGATCCAGGGCTGAAGCCTGTGGTGATGCCGTTTGGAGGTCAGTTACCTGAGTGGTGGTGTTGTGTTTATAGTTTTTTCTGTTAGTCTGAGCGGGGTATGCAAAGGAATATTATCTTGCGTGAATGTTCTTGAGAAATTCATGTGGGACAGTATATCTCACTTGTTGTATGTGTTATTTACCCTTATATCCACCTATTTTTCGATGTATATGTGATCTAGATTTAATTAGCGTTACTTTCCATATTATAAGATGCGACGCTCAGAGCATCTCTTGTCGGCGGCCCTGTCCTTCCTGCGTGTGTCTGTTTTTGTCCGCGTGTGTCCGTTGTTGTCAGCAGCCACACTCCCCCTCTCCTCTCTGATAGCGAACACTCTCTCGCAAGGGACAGTGGATTGGATTGGCTTGGCTTGGCTTGGATTGGATTGGGTTGGATTGGATTGGATTAAAGTGGATTGTGTGTGATTGTGTTGCGTCATAGTCGCGGCAGACGCACGGGGTGTGCGGCCCAGTGCACTCTCACTCCGCCGGTGGGCGGCGTGGCGCGCGGTGCGGCGCATGAGAGCGGTAGCATCAAGGACAGCACATGGCTACCTGTAAGAAGGCTCCACTTCCACTAAGCTCCATCTGCCAAATAAAAAAAAGTTTTCTCTCTCTCCAGTACTCTCTCTCTCCGCTGTCTCCTCTCCTTCGGGGGCGCTGCGCATATAACTGGTGTGCCACTCTGCGGCGGCCTTTCGGTCGACGGTTGGTCTCCGCATGCGACTGAACCCCCCTCAGCGTCGCATCACACCAGGGTTCCCGCGAGGGGAGGTGGGCGTAATTTTTGTTCTTGCATTGCATGCACAAACTTTCTACGTCCGCCTTGTGGACGGCTGCTGCGTTTTACACAGGAAAACGTTTCGGCGATTTCACTTTATGTCAAAAAACGGGTCGTTTGGGGCTTTCTTCAAACCTATTTTATTACCGCATTCCCCGGCTGCGCTGAGGTTTTCGAGCCCCTCCGGTTAAAAAACCCCGTCACCATCGTCCTTCCTTTTTTTTTAACGTTTGCACAAGGCGTCCGTAATTAACTCTGGGCTCTCACACGGTTTTCTCCTAACCAGTGAATTTCCTCTGTTTGTAGACTACTATATTCTTGAACCTGCCGTGCCCGGTTACCTACATGTGGCAGCAATGTTTTAAAAAAGTAGCGGCAGGTTGCCGTACTAGGCAGCAGTCACCAGAAGCAGGTGAAGAATTGAGCAGGAAACGAGCCCCTCCTTACTCCATCACGTTCGCAGCCAGTGCAGTGTCATGCAACCATTTCCTTTTAACCTCGTCTTCATTACGTCCCTCTTTCACCTCTGTTGAGCGGGTCCACTACAACGCCCTTTTTTCCCCACCTCTTGCGTTCTTGGGCTTGGTTTGCCTCTGTGTCGCGTAGAGCCTACGTTTTGCTTGATACATCTTCTTGCCCCAGCCACAACTAAAATACATTTAAACCCAACTGAGCTGCACAGTATGTATGTTTGGCAAAAACCCGCCCCCGGTATGAACATATTTAGTTATGTTTTACAATGTGACTTCTTTATCGTATACATACATACATATATAAATATATATATATATATATATATATATATATATATATATATATATATATAAATATATATATATATATATATATATATATATATATATATACATTTATACATATATATATAAATATATCTACATATATACATATGTATACATATATATATGATGCAGCGATGGCGTAGAGGTAGAACACCCGCCTCGCGTGCAGAAGGACCGTGGTTCGAATCCCGGTGCCGGACAATTCCCACCAGATTAAAAAAAAATCCGCGTATTGATGGAATTGCACAAAGGGGCTTGGGGTGCGGCCTGACCGCGGCGACCATTGCCGGTAATTCACTCCCTCACCAGAGCAGGATTGGCCACCCTGGTGCAGTAACGGCCACAACCTCCCATGAATACGCCAATTAACCCTCGGCCCTCAGTCCCCAGCGGCTGCGAAGCAACTGACCACGGCGGCGGTCAGACCTCTGACGCAGCAGAGGGTGCTAAGAATCCCTGCATCCGGACAGGCCGCCAATGGAATCTGAACTTGGCAACGTTTAACGTGCGAACCTTATCTAGCGAAGCAAGTCTCGAGGTGCTGTTCGAGGAATTAGAGGGCATTAAATGGGATGTAATAGGGCTTAGCGAGGTTAGGATGGCAGGCGAAGCCTTTACGTTGCTGAAAAATGGACACGTCCTATGTTACCGTGGTCTAGAGGACAGAAGAGAACTGGGAGTGGGATTTCTAGTCAATAAAAACATAGCTGGCAACATAGACGAATACTATAGCATTAACGAAAGGGCAGCAGGTCTTGGAATTAGGCTCAATAAGAGGTACAAGCTCAAGGTGGTGCGGGGCTACGTTCCCACATCCAGCCACGACGACCAAGTAGTGGAACGCTTCTATGAAGATGTGGAATCAGCAATGGCTAAAGTAAAAACCCAGTATACCGTAGTTATGGGGGACTTCAATGCTAAAGTAGGCAAGAATCAGGCTGGAGAGAAGGCAGTTGGGAACTATGGTCTGGGCTGTAGAAATAGCAGGGGGGACCTACTAGTTGAGTTTACAGAACGGAATAACCTACGCATGATGAATACCTTCTTCTGTAAACGGGAGAGTCGGAAGTGGACCTGGAGGAGCCCGAATGGGGAGCACAAAAATGAAATAGACCTCATATTACGCGATAACCCTGGCGTCGTGGAGGATGTGGAAGTTCTCAGAAGGGTTAGGTGTAGTAAAAACCGTATGGTTAGATCTCGAATTAGGCTAGATTTGAGGAGACACGACAACAAGCTAGTACGTAAGAAGCCGATAAATGAGCTAACAGTAAGACGTAAAGTAGAAGAATTCAGGATCGCGCTGCAGAACCGATATTCCGCCCTTAACGAGGAAGCCGAGCGCACGACACGGGAAGCCAGCGACAACCTTACACGCATTATCACGGAGTGTGCAGTAGAAGTCGGGGGCACTATGGCTAGACAGGATACTGGTAAACTTTCTCAGGAGACGAAAGATCTAATCAGAAAACGGCAAACCATGAGAATCTCTACCGCAGCTGACAGAATAAAACTAGCCGAGCTCTCGAAGTTATTCAATCAGCGTAAGACAGCTGACATACGGAAGTATAATATGGAAAGGATCGAATACGCTGTAAAGAACGGAGGTAGCCTGAAAGCAGTGAGGAGACGTCTTGGCGTGGGTGAAAATCAGATGTATGCACTTAAGGATAAGCAAGGCAATGTCATCACAAATAGGGATAAAATAGTCACAGTGGCCGAGGAGTTCTATGGGGATCTGCACAGTAGCCAGGATATACAGGATAATGCCGAACCAGACAGTAGCTTAGAGGAGATAGACATCCCACCAGTAACGACCGAAGAAGTAAGGAAGGCTTTCAAAGAAATGAAAGGGGGCAAAGCACCTGGTGAGAATCAGATAACAGCAGACCTCTTGAAGGATGGCAGAGAAATTGTACTTGAAAAACTGGCAAACCTGTATACGCAGTGCCTAATGACCGCAATGGCACCGGAATCTTGGAAGAACGCGAACATCATCCTAATCCATAAGAAAGGCGAAATGAAGGACTTGAAAAATTACAGGCTGATCAGCTTACTGTCAGTTGTCTACAAGGTATTTACCAAGGTAATCGCTAACCAAATCTCTGCAACCTTAGATTTCAGTCAACCTAAAGAACAAGCAGGGTTCCGTAAAGGTTATTCAACAATGGACCATATTCACACGATCAATCAGGTGATAGAGAAGTGCGCTGAGTATACTGAAGCCCTATATATAGCCTTCATAGATTATGAGAAAGCATTTGACTCGGTCGAAACCCTAGCAGTCTTTCAGGCATTACGGAATCAGGGGGCAGATGAACATTATGTAAGAATACTAGAGGATATCTATAATGGGTCTATAGCTACCATCATTCTCCATAGGGAGAGCAGTAGAATACCTATAAGGAAGGGTGTCAGACAGGAAGACACAATCTCTCCAATGTTAGTCACAGCATGCCTACAAGAAGTATTCAGAACGTTGGATTGGGAACAGGTGAAAGTAAGGGTTAATGGAGAATACCTCAGTAACCTCAGATTTGCTGATGACGTTGCCTTGCTACGTAACTCGGCGGACGAATTGCAAAGCATGCTTTCCGCAGTGGGCGAACAGAGTAGAACCGTGGGCCTGAAAATGAATATGCAGAAAACTAAAGTAATGATCAATAACCTCGGGACAGCACAGCAGTTTGAGATAGATGGCGAGACATTGGAAGTGGTAAGCGAATATATATACTTAGGCCAAGTTGTGACCCCAGATCCCAACCATGAGGCAGAGATAATTAGAAGGATGAGAATGGGGTGGGGTGCATATGGCAGACATTCTGAGATAATGAATAGCATCCTACCATTGTCGCTGAAGAAGAAAGTGTATGACAGCTGCATCTTACTGGTACTCACCTACGGGGCAGAAACCTGGAGGCACACTAAGAGGGTTCATCTTAAATTTAGAACGACTCAGCGGGCAATGGAGCGGAAAATGATAGGTGTAACATTAAGGGACAAGAAGAGAGCGGAGTGGGTCAGTGAGCAAACTGGTGTTAAAGACATATTAGTAGAAATTAAGAAGAAGAAATGGACGTGGGCAGGGCATGTAATGCAAGGGCAAGATAACCGCTGGTCATTAAGGGTAACAGAGTGGATCCCAAGAGAAGGCAAGCGCTGCAGGGTGCGGCAGAAAGTTAGATGGGCAGATGAGATCAAGAAGTTTGCGGGGATAAATTGGTCACAGTTGGCACAGGACCGAGGTAATTGGAGAATAATGGGAGACGCCTTTGTCCTGCAGTGGGCGTAAATCGGCTGGTGATGATGATGATGATGATATATATATAACTGGCATGCTGGCGATGGGGCCGAAGGCGTGGTGACCACAAAGAAACCTCGGTAACACGGAAGGTTTATTTCGACGTTTCTACTTCGAGACAAGTCTTCTACACGAATGATGGCTTCGGTCGCTTCGGCAGAGAGCATCTTTGTCGAGAGTGGAAAGCGGGTTTATGAATGGCCAACGATACCACACACAAACATACCTGAATAACACAAACACGTAGCGGGAATTTTCCTTATTAGAAGAATGATATGAAATGAACAAACAATGAACAAAGAAGGGAGAAACGCCAAGATAGTTGGGGGGATAAAGGAAGAAAGGGAGAAGAAAGAGCACTGAAGAAGAATTCGAGTGGTGATGGAAACGCGAAAAGCTCAACGGCCTCCGAAAGTGGAGTTGTAGAACAAAGGAGAGAAGGCAATATATCTTGCGCCGGTAGCTGTCACTATGCAAACGCCCAGACGCTTGGAGGGATCGCGTTTCTTTTGATTGAAAGCGAGTGTCCGGCCGTATGTTTGAAACGTGTAAACAAGGCATTTTACAGCCTCTTTATGGGCCCGTTCCCGAATCTGAGACAATTAAGGGACGTTTTGTGGTCGTGCAGAAGGAAATGGTCCCCCACCATTCCACCGTTCCCTCGTCGGACGGACGCCTTCCGAGAACGGGGCGCTAGGCCGAGTTTTCTGGTATTTGTTAACAGCTGCCCCTTTGCAGCTCAGCGACAACCCGTGCGTCGTCAGTGTCTCCCCTCCGCTGAGTGGGGGATGGGGAGGAAACAGCCAAACCAGAACGCAAGCTGCTCAACAGGATTGAGGGAAAAACGGAGAAAATAAACCCCGATGGTTCACTAGCCGGGCTTAGAAGAAGACTGTAAGTGCAAGAGAGGGAAAAATAGATTTTCAAGCCGTCAAAAATGTAACCAGTCTGCAGGGGCGAATAGCGGGGGCGATAACAGCGGCAAAGATTAGTGTGCTCGAGTAATAACGCAGAAGCCCGAATTGTCTTGCTTACTTTCCGGTTTATGCGCCATATCCAAATGCTCAAATCTTAAACCAATTTCTGAACACGTGTTTAGGGGAGACGGTAAAAACAAGTTATTGCTGAAACAGCACTGGCACTAAGCAACATTACTTATTTGTAAGATTGTGATGGAGATTTAGAAAAGGTTTCCAAAGTTATAAAAAATATTATAAGAGATAGAATAAAAAAAAACGAGAAAAGGATAGGAGTGAACACGAAGAGCGGAAAAGGAGAGAAGGAAGAAAAATAAAAAACATCAGCAATGTGGGAAAAATCCACTGAACAAACGCTCACGTGCATGTGATTTCGAGAATCCGGTTCCGGCTACATATACAGCGCCACTGATACAGGTAGGTAGATAACAATGTTTCTATCACTGCAAGTGTGCCTGGGTCCTCATTTATACCTTATATGATTGTATTGAATCGGTAGATAAGGTATGATTCACGTTGTACTCGTTCCCGGATTGACCTGAACCCCGTCTCTAAGAGCGTGACACTTAGTTTATCGAAAAATTTATCTGGAAGGCTGAGGTGTCTGAAGGGGGGCAGGGTCCGGCGCGCTGTGGAGTGAGCTTTGTGATTATTGAACCGGAGCCTGAAAGAGGCCCCTGTTTGCCCTATATATTGAATTCGACACACATTGCATTCAATGAAATAACTCACATGGGAAGTGTCACACGTCATGTTCCGCGAATTTTTGAAGAGTACTCTGAGATGGAGCTTTGAACAGTGCTTGTCAGTTGCTTTGCCTTGCCGACAAGGCACCGCGGTTTCAGGCATGGCCGGCATTCATTATGCGCGGACAATGAATTTGTCCTTCCGTTCACGAGTGTGTCTTTGAGGTTCCGGGATCGTCGGTAGACGACGCCTGCAACGGACGGAAACGCCCGTTTGAGGCGTTCACTTTGTTCGAGAATGCTGCAATGCCACTTCAAGATGTTTTTTACGTTCGGAAAGTGGGTGCTGTACGTTAAGCATAGGTCCGGTCGTTGTAAGTCGCGTTTCGGGGGACAGTTCGCAATTAAGTTCACGCGGTTTAGTGCTTCGGCTTTTTTATGGCGTGATCAGTTACACGCGCTGGGTACCCCTGCCCCTCCAGCATGGTTTTTAAATTTTTGGCATTGGTAGTGAAATCTTCCGATTTTAGCAGATTCGTTTGAAACGGTGGGCCTGGCTATAACGAATGCTATTCTTACAGTGACGTTGGTGGTCCCTCTGGTAATGCGGATATTGCTGGCGATCCGTTGGCTTCCGATACAGCTTTGTCGTGAGTTCACAGTCTTCAATTTTCACGGTCACATCCAGGAAGTTTATGCTCTCTTGAGAGTAGGTGTGAGTAAAATTGATGTCCGGGTGTGCAGAATTGTAACAGTCCATGACGTGGAGGAGCTAATCCTCGTTCTGGGTCAAAAAAAAAGATATCGTCAATGTACCTTTTGTACAGGAGGGGTTTTAGGTGGGATTCAGACAGGAAGGTGGCATCTAACCTCCCCATAAACAGTTTGGCGTAGCTTGGTGCCATCTTGGTTCCCATGGTGGTTCCACTAACTTGCCAGAAGTACTAATTGATGAATTCAAATGAATTTAGTTCTAAGACGAGGGCCGCTAACCTCGCCACTACATGGCAGTCAGCGGTATCCGGCTGTTTATGGAGTGCATACATGCTGGTTAGTGCGGCTATCCCTTCGTCATGGAAGATGTTGGTATCAAGGTAAGATACCTCAAGGGTTACTAGGTATGAATCCTTTGGTAAACGAATATCCGAAATAACTTCGAGGAAATTCGTGGTGTCTCTTATGTACGAGTCCAGGACGCTGGGAATGTGCCTTATTAGCTTGTCCACAAACCCAGATATGGGTTCGGGGATTGTGCCAATGCCAGATATGATTGGGCGCCCTGGGTTGCCAGTTTTATGTATCTTAGGAAGCATTTAAAATCGGCCCGGACAGGGTTGCACTGGTCGCAATAAACTGTGCACACTGGAGGTTATTTACCCCCCCCCCTCCAAAAGATCTTTTAATACCGACGTTACCATTTTGGTGTGCTCAATCGTGGGGTCCTGAGCAATTCGCTCATAAAAGTTTGAATCATCAAGTTGCCGGTGCCCTTTTCGAATGTAATCTACAGTATTCATGATTACAATCGCTCCTCCTTTATCGGCAGGCATAATTGTTATGTCAGTTCTATTTTCCAAGCATTCAACCACGCTTTCTCAGAGTTTGTTAAATTTCGACGTTTACCTTTGCGAATTTCATATTCCCGCAGGACATCTTTTTGCACAGCAGCGATGTACAGATTCAGGCAATCGTCACGTTGAGTGCTTGGCGTCCAATCTCTGTTTGGACGTGTCTGCGCATCTCGAATGTTAGGAGGCTTATCCAAAAAGTATTCTCTTAGTCTTAAATTTCTTGCAAAGTCATCTAGGTCTTGGAGTAATTGGAATTCAATAAAGCAGCCTGTTGTGGGGCAGAAGTTCAGCCCCTTCCAGAGTAGTTTTGTTTCACCAGGTGACAGGGCAGTACTAGATAAGTTACTATACCGGAGCCGCGTGGTTCTGTACTAGGTTGGTTATCCACTATGCAAGAAAGTGGTTTAGGGTCGGGGCTATAGTAGAAAGGCGAGATTTCAGGCAAAATAGGGTTGGGAACTCTATCTCGTCTTAGTTTGCTAATATTTGTGTCTACGTTATCACGGTGCTTAGCTTTTTCGAACTCTGCTAAGGAGTTTATTTCGTCTGGTGACAGGGCCCTGTTTTAGCGGATAAGAGCTATGGTTTGGGCAGTTAGCTGTTTCACCTGTTTTTCGGTATGATTGATGGCAATTTTTACAAGTTCGAGAGGAGCACTTAAGAGAACGTTCTGCCATGCTAGTCGATCGTGATGATAAAGATTCGTTATAGAATGCGCGTGAGAGAGCGTGATACCTTTAGGGGTTACTCCAGCTTTTCGGTACACTTGAAGCTTTGATTTATGAATATCATGTCTAATTCGGTTGTCAGAAAGTTTTCTTATTTTTACGAATGTGGCGCTGTAGAATGTAGGCACAGAACCGTACTCACCATTTACATATCAATCGGTCCTAATGCGGGGAGCAGGTGTGGGCGGCTGGCGTAGGTTATCGGTCGTCAATATGGAGCGGCGTTGTTGCACAGGTGTTCCGGGCGTCATGCTCTGGGCGATTGTCGGAAACTCTATGTCGATGTTTTAAGCCAGAACTCCGGGAAAGGGCACTTGAACCGTGTCCACGATTGGGGGGGTGGCGGCGGTCTTCGGGGTTCTCCGCTGTGGCGGCCGGGCTTGCTGCGTTGATGTTCTCCTGGTTGGCATGATGATCGGGGATGCGTGGCTCAGTTGACGTGGAGTCGCGAACCGGAACTCTGTTGGTCTGGGTTGCAGGTTTGGTAATGCGAGGAACTGCCGGCAGTGGCCGCTTCTGATGACCACATGGGTGCCGTCGCTGTTGCATCCCGTATGAGAAGACCCATCAAAGTTTACGCCATCACAGCGACTCCTAGGAAGCTGGGGTGAAGTCCGTCCGCAGCTAGGAAACGACGGGGAGAGAGTGAGTGAAACTGATAGTCCACGTACATCACTTTGGTTGGGCGACGACAGTAGCTCCGGATTGTTTTCTTGAATTTGCGGGCTTCCTAATTAAACCTTTTCACGAAGTGGTCGTTTGTTCGGTCAGGCAGGCGGTTGGTGTGACGTGGCAAACCACATGACACGACCAACTTCTGGAGCTCCGGTCTTATTCGAAGGGTGTTGTTTACCAGTCGGAAAAAACGGCGAAGGGTCTCATCGAAGCCGTAATGCTCCAGCTCGCTTGTACCGACGTGGAACACCAGCGTTCTCCTAAGTGCTTCTCTCGAACTTGAAAAATTGCCATCAATCATAGCGAAAAACAGGTGAAACAGCTAACTGCCCAGACCATAGCTCTTATCCGCTCATACGGGCCCCTGACACCAGAAGAAATAAACTCCTTAGCGGAGTTCGAAAAAGCTAAGCACCGTGACCTCGTAGGCACAAAATTTCGCAAACTAAGACGAGAAGGGGTTCCCAACCCTCCTTTGCCTGAAATGTCGCCTTTCAACTACAGCCCCGACCTCAACCACGTTCTTGCATAGTGGACAACCAACCTAATATAGAACCACGTGGCACCGCTATCGTAAACTTATTTAGTACTGCCCTGTCACCTGATAAAACAAAACTTCTCTAGAAGGGGCTGAACTTCTGCCCCACAACAGGCTGCTTTAATGAATTCCAGTTACTGCAAGACCTAGATAACTTTGAAAGAAATTTAAGACTAAGAGAATACTTTTTAGATACGCCTCCTAACATTCAAGATGCGCAGACACGCCCAAACATGAATTTTATGCAAAAAACTCAACGTGACGATTGCCTGAATCTGTACATCGCCGCTATGCAAAAAGATGAAATGCGGGAATAATAAATTCACAAAGGTAAACGTCAAAATTTAACAAACTCTCAGAAAGCGTGCTTGAATGTTTGGAAAATAGAACTGACATAACAATTATGCCTGCCGATAAAGGAGGAGCGATTGTAATCATGAATACTGTAGATTACATTCGAGAAGGGCACCGGCAACTTGATGATTCAAACTTCTATGAGCGAATTGCGGATGACCCCACGATTCAGCACACCAAAATCGTAACTTCGGTATTAAAAGATCTCTTGGAGGGGGGAAAAATAACCTCCAGTGAGCACAGTGTAATGCGACCAGTGCCACCCCGTCCGGGCCGATTTTAAATGCTTCCTAAGATACATAAAACTGGCAACCCAGGGCGCCCAATCATATCTGGCATTGGCACAATCACTGAACCCATATCGGGGTTTGTGGACAAGCTAGTAATGCCCATTCCCCGCGGCCTAGACTCGTACATAAAAGACACCACGGATTTTCTCAAGGTTATTTCGGATCTTCGTGTAACAAAGGATTCGTACCTAGTAACCCGTGACGTATCTTCCCTTGATAGCAACAATCCCCATGACCAAGGGATAGCCGCACTAACCAGCATGTATGCGCTCCATAAACAGCCAGATACCCCTGACGGCAATGTAGTTGAGAGGTTAGCGGCCCTCGTCTTAGACATAAATTATTTGAACTCAACAATGAGTACTTTCGGCAAGTTAGTGGAACCGCCATGGGAACCAAGATGGCACCAAGCTACGCGAATCTGTTTATGGGGAGGTTAGATGCCACATTCCTGTCTGAATCCCACTTAAAACCCCTCATGTACAAAAGGTACATTGACGATATCTTTTTTATTTGGACCTACAACGAGGACGAGCTCCTGCACTTCATGTACTGTTACAATTCTGCACACCCTAACATCAATTTTACTCACACCTACTCTCAAGAGAGCACACACTTCCTGGATGTGACCGTGAAAATTGAAGACGGTGAACTCACGACAAAGCTGTATCGGAAGCCAACGGATCGCCAGCAATATCTGCATTACCAAAAGGGACCACCAACGTCGCTGTAAGAATAGCACTTCTTATAGCCAGGCCCACCGTTTCAAACGAATCTGCTCAAAATCGAAAGATTTCACTACCAATGCCAAAAATCTAAAACCATGCTGGAGTGGTAGGGGTACCCAGCGCGTGCAACTGATGACGCCATAAAAAGGCCGAAGAACTAAACCGCGCGCACCTAATTGCGAACTGTCCCCCGAAACGCGACTTACAACGAACAGACCTATGCTTAACGTACAGCACCAACTTTCCCAACGTAAAAAACATCTTGAAGTGGCATTACAGCATTCTCGAACAAAGTGAACGCCTCAAACAGGCGTTTCCGTCCGTTCCAGGCGTCGTCTACCGACGATACCGGAACCTCAAAGACACACTCGTGAACGCAAGAACAAATTCATTGTCCGCGCATAATGAATGCCGGCCATGCCTGAAACCGCGTTGCCTTGTCTGCAAGACAATCCAACAGACAAGCACTGCTCAAAGCTCCATCTCAGAGTACTCTTCAAAAATCCGCGGGAACATGACGTGTGACACTTCCAATGTGATTTATTTGATTGAATGCAATGTGTGTCGAATGCAATATATAGGCAAACCGGGGCCCCTTTCAGGCTCCGGTGCAATAATCACAAAGCTCCCTCCACAACGCGCCCGACCCTGCTCCTCTTCAGACACCCCAGCCTTCCAGATCATTCTTTCGATAAAATAAGTGTCACGCTCTTGGAGAGGGGTTCAGGTCAAACCGGGAACGAGAACAACGTAAATCATACCTCATATACCGATTCAATACAATCAAGAAAGGTACAAATGAGGACCCAGGTACACTTGCAGCGATTGAAACGTTGTCATCTACCTAACCGTATTAGTGGCGCTGTGTATGTAGCCAGAACCGGATTCTCGAAATCGCATGCACGTGAGCATTTGTTCAGTGGATTTTTCTCACATTGCTGATGTTTTTCATTTTTCTTCCTTCTCTCCTTTTCCGCTCATCGTGTTCACTCCTATCCTTTCCTCGTTTTTTTAATTCTATCTTTGATAATATTGTGTTATAACTTTGGAAAATGTTTCTAAATCTCTGTCACAATCTTACAAATAAGTAATGTTGCTTAGTGCCAGTGCTGTTTCAGCAATAACTTCTTTTTACCTTCTCCCCTAAACACGTGTTCACGAATTGTTTGAAGATTGGAACGTTTGGATATGACGTATAACCCGAAAAATAAGCAATAAAATTCTGTGGTCCGCATTATTACTCGAGCGCACTTATCTTTGCCGCTGTTATCGCCCCCGCTATTCGCCCCCGCGAACTGGTTACATTTCTGAAGGCTTGCAAATCTATTTTTACCTCCCTTGTACCTACAGTCGTCTTCTAAGCCCGACTACCGAACCATCGGGGTTGATTTTCTCCGTTTTTCCCTCAATCCCGTTGAGCAGCTTGCGTTCTGTTTGGGCAGTTTCCCTCCCACCCCCACTCAGCGGAGGGGAGACACCGACGACGCACGGGTTATCGCTGAGCTGCAAAGTGGCAGCTCTTAACAAAGACCAGAAAACTCGGCCTAGCGCCCCGTTCTCGGAAGGCGTCCGTACGGCGAGGGAACGGTGGAATGGTGGCGGACCGTTTCCTTCTGCACGACCACAAAACGTCCTGTAATTGTCCCAGTTCCGTGAACGGGCCCATAAACGGGCTGTGAAATGCCTTGTTCGCACTTTCCGAACATACGGCGGGTCACTCGCTTTCAATCAACGGAAACACGATCCCTCCGAGTGTCTCGGCGTTTGTATAGTGACAGCTAGCTGCGCAAGATATATTGCCTTCTCTCCATTGTTCTACAACCCCACTTTCGGACGCTGTTGAGCTTTTCGCGTTTCCACCACCACTCGAATTCCTGTTGAGTGCACTTTCTTCTCCCTTTCTTCATTTTCCCCCATACTATCTTGGCGTCTCTCTCTTCGTTGTTCATTTTTTCTTCATTTTTTGTTAATTCTTCTAATAAGGTAGTTTCCCGCTATGTGTTTGTGTTATTCACGTATATTTCTGTGTGGTATCGTTGGCTATTCGTAAAACCGCTTTCCACTGTCGACATATAGGCTCTCTTCCGAAGTGACCGAAGCCATCATTCCCGTAGAAGACTTGTCTCGAAGTCGAAACGTCGAAATAAACCCTCGGCTGTTGCAGTTACCGAGGTTTCTTACTTTGTATATATAAATAAATAAATAAATAAATATATATATATATATATACAGGGTGTCCCAGCTATCATGCACCAAGATTTAAAAAAAGAGAAATTGCGTAACTCGAAGAAAACCTAGTGCATAATGTTTGCAGTACTGTGAAGAAGCGGAGAGTAATTTTTTCGTTAATGAGACTTAATTAATTAATTGTAATTATTTATCTAACTCGAGAAATACTGTCCTAATCACTAAAGTGTCAAGGAGGCACTTGTAGGTAACCACGAGGGGCATCTAACTGCGCTATTTTCAGCGACGAACTAATTGCGTACTCATTTATTCTGACTGATAAAGGAAACCCGCGAAATATGAAAAATACCACGTGACGATGCTTACGCGAGCATTGTAAAGTAGCGTCCCCAAACAAAGCTGATTGAAAACAACTGCTTAGCGTGTTACCCGCCCGAAGAGACAGCGCATCACCTATGCATGGAAGGAGCAGCAGCATATTCGCGGGACGCGTGTGCAGATAAGGAACAAACTCGGTAGCGATTTCTTCTTTCTTTCTTTTGTCTATTTCATTCTGGCTAACTCAGGGCGTTGCTTTACGGTGCGCGCGGAGGCGCCGTCACGTGGTATTTTTCATATTTCGCGGGTTTCCTTTATCAGTCAGAATAAATGTGTACGCAATTAGTTCATCGCTGAAAATACCGCAGTTAGATGCCCCTCGTGGTTACCTACAAGTGCCTCATTGACACTTTAGTGATTAGGACAGTATTTCTCGAGTTAGATAATTAATTACAATTAGTTAATTAAGTCTCATTAAAGAAAAAAATACTGTCCACTTCTTCACAGTACTGCAAACATTATGCAGCTGGTTTCTTTCGAGTTACGCCTTTACTCTTTTTTTAAATCTTGGTGCATGATAGCTGGGACTCGCTGTATATATATATATAAATATATATTTATATATATATATACACGAGAGGGTAGACACACGTATGAAAAAGATGATCGAACTAACGTTTCGACCGGGGTCCGTTAGTTCGATCATCGTGTTCATACGTGTGTCTACCCTCTCGTGTATTTTTGAAACCGAATCCCGGAACTTATTCACCGCTATATATATATATATATATAAATATATATATATATATATATATATATATATATATATATATATATATATATATATATATATATATATATATATATATATATATATATATATATATATATATATATATATATATATATCTATATCTATATCTATATCTATATCTATATATATATATCAGGGTGTCGAACCGGAACCGAACCGAACCGAAAACCGGAACCGAACCGATATTTTTGCCGGAACTGAACCCGAACCCGAACCGTTATTTTTTGAGCACGCTGAACCCGAACCGGAACTGAACCAAAAAAAGAAATAACGGTTACCGGTTCATGCCGAAACGGTTCGACCCTCTGTTGTTGATATTGCACAGTCAATGCAATTCAGACCTTTTTTTCTTTCACGTACCATCAACTTCGTACTTGCTCGCGCACTTTCCCCTCCAGACAATTGAACACTATCACGCTCTATGTAACAACAGGGGAAATGAATGAGCACCAATGTAGCATTGGTCTGTTGCTGCTGGAGGCGCGAGCGTAGTGCAAGCTGACCAAACGAAATGTCATTCTCGGCAGCTTGCAGGGGATATAAAACGACTTTGCCCTTCCCTAGTTGCGACTTCATTGGAGCAATCAGGCTGCAGGAGTGCTCCACTGCGCAACAGCGAAAGCTCACACCCGATGTGTGGAAACTTTTTGCATTTCATAATTTGTTTAAAAGGTCCCACACCTGCAAATTATTAATACTTGACAAGTGTGACCGCAGGAGCTGCTCAGTGGCTAAGCTGTTTGCTAAGCCGTTTGCCCAACTCGCTACATTGCTTCTACTGCGACTGGTTCCGGAGGGGAGTACTGCTGTGGACGAATTAAAAAGCGTCTACCCAAAAAGTCCCATCTCATGTTCCGCGAGTCAAATTTCCTTTCATTTTGTAACCGCATTATCTGTTATAAGATTCCGCAATGTAGCACACGGAACGATGGTAGGGGTTCAGGCGGTACGATGACATACTGATTGTAATGCACACTTTCGGTATCGCAAAAGGAATTGCAGTGGTCAGAGCAATAATGCAGTGACTGAGCGTTAGCTAAAGCTTACTTTTAACAAAAGTGTGGCTAACACATTCGATAAGGTGACAGCTAACAAATTATTCAGGGTGACCAAATATTCTAATTCATTGGTAGTATTTATGTGCCTGTTGTAGGATTTTTCTGTTTTGTTACAAATATAAAAAATGTGCGCCATTGGTATTAAGCGCTGGTATTTGAACGCGCCAGTACGCAGGACTAAATTTAAGGCTTCAAGGTTGGCGTGATGGGTGATTTCATAGCGACGATTGCGATTTCAACAAAAAAGGAAAGGACAGAAAATATAACCCACCGTCATATCTCTTGGCGGTGGCTTTATGAATAGTCGCTGGGACAACATAAAGTCTTAGCGAGAAAGAAGGTGGTAAATCGTCGCCACTTCATCTGTTTTTCTAATATCTCGTGATTGTTTAAAGTTTGCTTTGCAATTGCGCCACTGCCCCTGGGGAACAGCAGAATGTGTGTTTTGAATTTTTGTTTGTGTTTTGACTTGACGGTCGTTTTATACTAGTAAATGTTTTTTTCTAATTTCAGTAATAATTCAACTCATCGAACCGGTTCGCGAACCGGTTCAAGCTCCCGAACCGGTTCGCGAACCGGTTCGGTACGTGATTTTGTCGAACCGGAACTGAACCGGAACGAAATTATTTCACCCGTACCCGAACCGTAACCGAACCGGTATTTTTTTCGGTTCGACACACTGATATATATATATATATATATATATATATATATATATATATAGACTGAAAAGATAAAAACTCACACAGAGCGCGAAAAAAATAAGGTTAGTAGAGACAGAGACAAACGAGAAAGACTGAGAAAATAACAATAAGTTTACTGACGTTTCAGGGAGAGGACTCCCTTTCTTCAGAGTACAAAATAAGTTTGTTTCAGAGCTATATATACAGAAAATGTAGCAAGCGCGAGGGCAAGGTAAGAGGAGGGAGAGTTTGTACAAATGAATAACCATGAATCCATTTGTACAAACTCTCCCTCCTCTTACCTTGCCCTCGCGCTTGCTACATTTTCTGTATATATAGCTCTGAAACAAACTTATTTTGTACTCTGAAGAAAGGGAGTCCTCTCCCTGAAACGTCAGTAAACTTATTTTTATTTTCTCAGTCTTTCTCGTTTGTCTCTGTCTCTACTAACCTTATATAAATATATATATATATATATAGCGAATCAGAATAGGAAATGAGGGACTCGTAGAAATAACACAGAAATAAGGGTTGGCAGTCAAGAACACCTAGGAAAGCAAAGGGGAGGTTGTGTTAGCTCATTGAAACAGATAAAGAATTTGGAAAGAAAGAAAGAAAGCGAAGAAAAAATGCCCGCCAGGTGGGATCCGAACCCACGACCTCCAGAATACCGGTCTGGTGCGATAACCACTACGCTACCGGCGGGGCGATTTTCTCCCCCGCTTTCTGGGGTATTTATGTCGATGTAATTTTGTTCCTGTGCTTGGGGGTGGTAACCAGCGCCACTCTGACTTCTCGGGGTGAAGGGGACCTTCTTTTTAATCCCCGCGCCGTGACTCGAGTGTCTACGACATGTCGAGAGTGGTCAACCAGCGTTGAACCCTCTTAAGCTCCCTATGGCACCAAGACTGCCAGAACAGAGGCCCTCGCTATGCATGTATATATATATATATGCATATATATATATATATATATATATATATATATATATATATATATATATATATATATATATATATATATATAGATATATATATATATATATATATATATATATATATATATATATATTTATATATATATATCTTCTTCCAAAGGTTCACAAGGTGAACAACCCAGGGCGCCCCATTGTTTCTGGCATTGGCACTGTTACCGAAAACCTCTCGCGCTATGTGGATAATCGCATTTGCGACATTCCGCCCAGCTTTCCCTCCTTCATTAAGGATACCAATGACTTTCTCTCAGACATCTCAAAATTGAAATTCCTGATAACTGCCTTCTAGTCACCCTTGATGTTGCGTCAATGTATACTAACATCCCCCATGAAGATGGCATCGCCGCTGTATCCCTTGCGTATGAGCAGTCATCGTGCGACAAACCTATCGATTCTTGTGGCCTCCAAACATTCCTTAGGCTTATTCTTGAACTTAACAATTTTGAGTTCGACGGAGTTCATTACGTGCAAGTCAGCGGAACGTCAATGGGAACTCGAATCGGACCTAACTACGCTAATATCTTTATGGCTCACCTCGAATCAAACTTTCTTGACACCCAAAATTTAAAGCCAATGTAATATAAACGGTATATTGATGACATATTCATGATCTGGCAACATGGTGAGGCGGAGCTCCTCACCTTCATTGAAGCATTTAACCTAGCCCATCCTAGCATTTCCCTTGCTCATTCCTATTCGGAACACAGTGTAAACTTTCTGGACGTCACCGTTACTACCTTCCAAGGTCGGCTTCAAACTAAACTGTATAGAAAACCGACAGACACGCGGCAGTATTTGCACTTCCGAAGCAGCCATGTCAGACACTGCAAGACAGCAATACCTTACAGTCAAGCAAACCGATTTAGGAGAATTTGCTGAAACCAAGCCGACTTTGACTCAAACTGCCGAGAACTCAAGACCGCCCTCCTGAATAAAAAAATACCCGGAAAAATTTATCGACGACGTTATTGTGCGAGCCAACCAATTAGACCGTAACGAAATCTGTAAGAAAAAAGCCCTGAACGGCAACCCGCAAACAAACTTAGTTTTAACCCACTCATCCTCTGCTCCAAGAGTGTCAACCGTGCTTAAAAAACATAACAATATCCTAATGCAAAGTGACCGCTTAAAAAGCATATTCCCCGAACCACCACGCCTTTTCTACCGGCGTAATAAGAATTTAGGTGACTTTCTTACTAACTCTCGTATCAACCGACCGGCAACTACTGGCTGCATGCCCTGCAATAAACCCCGATGTAAAGTATGCCCACACATGACCACTACACAGCGCGCCACCAGCAAGGCTTCAGACTACTACGTAAATATAAAAGGTAACTTTAACTGTGACTCCGCTAATGTCGTATATCTTCTAGAGTGCACTGTTTGTAGGCAACAATATATCGGGCAAACTGAAACGCCCTTCCGAATACGGTTCAATAATCTCCGCTCTCATGCAAAAAGCTGCCCTTATTTGCCCCTGTCAAGACATGTGAACAGTCCCGGGCTTGCATTTCAACATCTTAAAGCAACGATTTTAGAATCCGCCTTCAAAACGCACCACGACCGCGAGGTTCGGGAATCTTATCTCATTTATAAGTTTGGGTCAGCCACACTTGGAATTAATGAAAGTTACGGAAAACTAACGTGCTTATCCCTCGATTAAACTTTGCGGCTTCCTAATTTTTATAACTATGTTCATTATTCTTACCCTCGAGTTTGCCATCAAAATTCGCAGAAACTCTCTTAATACAGCAGCTTTATTAGCCTAATGCGGCTCAACAATGCCATTTGTCCTGGGGAGGGAGGCCTCGTTCCCACCACCACTTAAGAATGTTTAACTCTTTTGGATCTATTCATGTTTAACCTTTTGTGACCCCACCTATTTCCTGTTCAATTGCTAGCTTCTGTGAAATGCTCTTTTGTGCCCCCTATCTATTCTCTTGACCCGCGGGGGGCACACCCATCTTCGCATCCCCCAGAACCAGTTTCCGCAGTCACTGAATACCTTACTGTATACTCTTCCTTTTCTTTTCAAACCGCGGTTGTCCAGTTTCCCCCATTGTCTGAACTTGCAGCCCGCGCGGCATACGTTGACCCGTCAAGGTGCAACCTTGAACGCTGCATTGTTAACACGACCCCTTTTTCTCTCTCTCGCCCCCCCCCCTTTTTATTTTTCTTGTTTGTTTGTTGATGTTGTAACATAGGCGTAGCCTGGCTGTATGCACACTCCCCATTTCCGAAACATTTTCCGCTCTTTCTCACAGTTTTATGCAAACCTATATAAGAAATGTGTTCAAAATGTTTGCGACAGCAAAATCATGTAACTTTACTCTGATGAAGGCAAGTCCCGTTGCCGCTACGTAAGTAAACATTGTCTGTTATTGTTCTTGCTGTGTATCCGACTCTTTACTTATACTATTTCTGCGTGCTTTGTGAGTTTATCTTTCTCTCTCTCTCTCTCTCTCTCTCTATATATATATATATATATATATAGTAAGGAAATGAGGGGCTTGTTCACAAAATACAGAAAGATAGGGCAGCAGTCTACAATGCCAAAGGAGGCATAGGGGTGTGGTTAGGCTCTTTTCTTTTTCACTACGGTTAATGAGGTAAACTGTTTTTAATATACAGAAGAAAGAAAGAAAAACACGCGCCCAGATTGGGGACCGAACCCACGCCTTTCGATTACATGTCGAATGCCTTACGAATTCGGTAAGGCATTCGGTAAGGCCATTCGGTGAGGCCATTGGTAAGGCATGCGAAATATAAATGGAACAGAAGATACAATCAGCAACGCACATCACCAAAGCCCTTCAATGTCCGCAGGCGTACGGCACGACGGGACGGACGGCTGAACGCTTGCTGCCGTGCGGGCTCCTTCAAGGTGGCTAGCGGTGGCTTGTCTTTACTGGCTGGTGACACTCCCGGCCGGCGACTCCCCGCTGGTGACTCCCCCCACTAACAAGCACTGCTGCGCTTATCTAGCGTGCACATAACGTGCCACGCCCCCTCCATCGCACCGTCTTTTCGCACTGCGTTCACAGATGGCAGGAGAGGTGGCGCGCGGTAATTTGAATGCAGCGACGCGACGGCTGAGAGCGGAGAATCCCTACACTTCCACCCCCCTCTGAGAAAAAAAAGAAAAAGAGAAAGTTCATGGCACGTTGCCAAGCACACACACCCGCACACAAAACGTCTGTCTGGCCCACTAATTCAGTCCCGAGGCCCCACACGTCGATCTGGTGATGGCAGTTCAGGCCTTCGTGCTGAAGTGGGCGAAGGTGACGGCGTTACTTTCGCAGGATTTGGCCCCTTGGCTGGTGACGGGAGGCGACGAAGTGGTGGCTGTCCAGGATGCACTCCCGACGGCGGAGTGGGGCGTCAGATTGCGACGACGCGACGTTGCTCGTAGCGCTCAGATACGTCGCGTTTGCCGATGTCCCAGGCCCAGTAACACCGCAACCAGGCCGCGGAGCTGCCTTGCTCGCGCTGCTCGAGAGGGTGGGGCCCTCCAGGGTGCTGTGGGACTGCTCAGGGGTCTCAACACATGGATTGCGGCAGGATCTGCGAAAACCATGTTCCCTTGCGAGCGACATCGATTTCACTCTAAAAGCAAGGGTAACGTGGGAACTTTTACGCAACTTGTCGTTCGAGCCTGACTCTGTGGGCGGAAACATAGAGTCTGTAACAATGCGATTGAGTGAGACCGGCAACGACAATTTCATACCGCTCCGGTTCGAGTCCCTCATACGTTCTGAACCGGGCTTTGTAAGCTGCGGTACTTGCAATTCGTGCGTGCGTACGACAAGCGCGTCCACAGGCTGGCAGACCTTATCTGCAGTCCGGTTGGCCTGCACCTGGAAAATAGCTTTCAGGCTTCGTGAGAAGTCATCATCTGTGCGTTGCTCGGTCCAGACGTTATGTCATGCAGTAGCATTATTCGCCAGTGGCCAACTTCCAAGGGTCATACCAGTGGTGGACTCAACAGTATTTCGTCCGCGTTTGCCTGGAACCGGGTGGCTTTCTGCTCCGTAGCCCATGTTGTCCGAGACCGCGTGGCCTCCGGCCCCGAACTTCGCATTGGCACAGACCGGGTGGCCTTCATCACCAGGACCATGGGTTGAGTTGTCAATGCGCCCCGGGCAGCGCGTTAATGAGGCGCCGTATTGCGGCTTGGGTTTGGGCTTACCGGGAAAGCCCGTGGGGCTGTCGCATGGGATTGCTTGCTCCGGCCGCCGCTGAGCATCATCCGCGGTCTCAACTGCTGCAGGCCGAGAAGCGGCCTCAACCCGGAGATGGTCACCATCAGGAGCTGCAGGGCTCGTCCCGCCCTCTTCGGTGTTTGGGCCGGAGGGCATTTGCGCTTTGCTGCAAAGCTGTGCCTGCAAACTTCGCAATAGGATTCCGCGGTCGCGGAAGTCAGCAGCCAGAGCTTCCCGCTCGGATGGGGGAAGGTGAAACATGTTGCCCCGGAGTGAAAAGCGGTTTAATTTATAGAGTTATGCCGAAAACGAAAAGGAACTGTCTATTTTGGAGTGCGCAAGGTGAAGATTACCTTTTGTGCAAGTGCGCAAAGAATTCTAGTACTGGCATTTCTGAAGCTTACCCTTATTGCGGGCGCGCTACGGATAAAATATGCCAACGTATGCACAGAGCACGCTCCATCACAAGGCCCACTGCGGGTAATTCTTATCAGTTGCGGCGCGCTGGGAAACTGGACATTTGGTTCCGCGGCAAAGAAAATTATGCAGTGCACAGGCTTGTTGAAAAGACATAAACTCGGGCGAAAGAGCAACTACCTTATACGCGGTTTTCAGAGCGTCTAAAGCAGAACTCGTACAGCAACAAAATACATTTGGCTAAGCTGAAGTGCTCAGGTACAAAAACAGCTGCCACTGGCAAAACAAATGCCCGAAAGATTTACTCGCAACTGCTCCTGTGCGTAATTCCCTTGCTGAAAAAGGAATGTGACAGCCTAAAATACACGGTGTGCCCCACTGTAGGTAATTCATTCTACCGGGGGGTATTAGGCGGTAGCCTCGTCAAAACATCACGCACAGAACATTGGGGAATAAGGAACAAGGGGCTTTACTGAAGCAGTGGAAACGAAATATAAATGGTATTGTTGCGGCACCGTATATGCACGAATGTACATATTGTCACGTGCCAGTCTGTGGGATGAGATAATTATTAAGTTGGACGGACATGCTAATGCCCCGCGTGGGTACGTGCCATGTGATGGGCACAGCAGACGACGGCGAAGGAGCGCGTTAGGTAGCCGCTCGTGTGCTCGGTTCTTGGTCGCCATATTGCTAGCCACAACCCGGTGCTCTCTGTATGTTTCTCCCACATTAGGCACCTCGCCTAATAAATACTTTGCCCCTGCGTCTTCGCGAAAACAACTTTCCCGTGTCCCTGTTTGACAAGACGCAACAATTTATTAAACCATTCTAACCCTTGCTTTAATTTAATGTTTTTTTTTCTGTGTCCTTTTGCACTGAACAATTGCTATTGCTAGAATGACCTTGCATAACGCTATCGAGAACTTCTTGGGTCACAGTATATCTCCCTCTTTGTAGGTGTTATTTAGCCTCATGTCCACTTATATTTCGCTATTTATGTGATCTAGATTAAAAAAGCGTTACGTTGCATTGTATTGTCCTTGCATTGCATGACCTTGCCTTTCTGCGTCCGCCTCGTGAACACAGGAAAACGCTTTCCCGTTTTCACCGGATGTGAAACGACGCGCCGTTTTGGAGCTTTCGTCGAACCTCTTTAATCCCCGCATTCGCACGCTGCTTTTCTCGCGCACCTCCCGCTAAAACACCCCTTCCTTCCTTTCTTTCTCTTTCTTTCTCTTTTGTGTGTGTGAGTGTGTGTAACGCTTGCACTAGGCGTCTGTAATTACCTCGGCTATCCACCGCGCTTTTTTCCTAACCAGTGAATTTCCTATTAAGAATCGAGCCCCTCCTTAGTCCCCCACTTCCTTGCTTTTCAGTGGTGACCTCAGTGCCATCCAACGCCTTCGTCTTATCCTATAACCTCGCCTGCCTTGATTACTCCCCCGTTTCCCCTCTGTTCCCCGGCACCACTCCAACGCTTTCGTCACCCCCCTTGGGTTCTGGGGCTTCGCATACTTGTGTGTCGCGTAGAGCCTACGTTTTGCTTGATACATCTTCTTGCCCTACCCACAACTGAAATTTATTTAAATCCAACTGATTTCTACTATTTGTATCCTTGAAAAAGTCCGGTTCCTGGTCAAAAAGTGCGAGCAAATCTGAACTTCTCTATTGTACAGTTAACATCGTTGCCAGGAACCTTTTCTCTTAACTATATATATATAAATATATATATATAAATATATATATACATATATATATATATATATATATATATATATATATATATATATATATATATATATATATATATTTATATATATATATACTATATATATATATATATATATATATATATATATATATATATATATATATATATATATATATATATATATATATATATATATATATATATATATATATATATATATATATATATATATATATATATATATATATTGATGCGTCCTGTCAAACAGGGACACTGTGAGGCTGTGAGGTTGTCTTCAAGAAGGCCCAGGGGCAAAGTATTTTTTAGCCCAGGGGCCAAACTTCACTGGTGAAACAGGCGGAGAGCACCAGTCGGTGGTTAACAATATGGCCACCAAAAAACCAAACACAAAAGCCGCTAGCTTACCGCTCCTTCGTCGGCCTCTGATATGCCGCATCACACGATACCTACCCACGCGGGGTTAGCATTTCTGTTCTCCTTCATACTGCTATCATCCCACAGTTTGGCACGTGACATTACCCCCTCTCCTCAATAACATCGACTCGATTCTACAATGATGTGCGGGAGATGTTTTCCGCTGCTAAATTCATTGTTTGTTCATCGCGAGAAGTATTGTTTTATGCGGACCATATGCACACATTGGGGGTTAGCATGTTCGTTCTCCTTGATTCTGCTATCATCCCACAGTTTGGCAAATGACATTTCCTCCTCTCCTCAATAGCATCGACTCGAATCTACAATGATGTGTGGGAGATGGTTTCCGCTGCTAAATTCATTGTTTGTTCATCGCGAGAAGTATTGTTTTATGCAGACCATATGCTCAAATTTTGGGTGAGATCGGGAGCGTCCTACGGTGTTTGGTCTGGTTGGAGCGACTTCGTAGGTAACATCTCTAAGCTGTTGTAACACCGTGTACGGGTGTAAGTAACGCCGCACAAGTTTTTCGAAGAGTCCCTGGCATTTAACGCTTCTTCATTCCCAGACGTGGCCCCCACGGGACAAAGTTGCATTTTGGTGGCGGAGATTGTGGCCAGTGGCATCACAATGCTGGTGCTGTTGTATTCGCTGGCGCGCCAATGGGCTTGCTTTTTCGGCTCTACGCACAAACCCGTGAAGAGAGCCGTCTTGGTCGTCGTGCGTGTGGGGTAGCAGCATGCCATCAACTATTGTGGGAGGTTTTGGGCCATATACAATTCCAAATGACGTCATTTGCGTCATCTCTTCTTGGGCCGTATTATAGGCTAATGTTACCTAAGGCCAAACCGCATCCTACGTCTTGTGTTCCGCATCGGCGTACACGCTGAGCATGTCAGCTATTCTTGGGTTAAGACGTCCTGTTAGGGCGTTCGTAGGGGGCTGGTACGGACTGGACTTACGGTGTAACGTGCTGCTAAACCTCAAAACTTCTTGCAGCAGTTGCGGTGTGAAGGCGGTTTCATTGTCGGTAATTACCAGTGCGGGTGCGCCATGCCGTGGCACAATTCTCGTTAGTAAAAAATGCTCAACCTCAATCATTGTAGCACGTGGAAGCGCCTTCGTTTCCGCATACCTGGCTAAGTAATCCGTGGTGACTACTATGCATTTGTTCCGAGTTGTGAAAAATGTAAAGGTACCGAGCAAGTTCATGGCAACTTGTTCAAAAGGCGTTGTAGGAACATGATCGCAGTGCAGAAGTCCGGCTCGCCGGCCCTGTTGTGCTTTCCGCCGCTGACAGTCCGGCAAGTTCGTACATACTGCTGTACGGTGGCCGAAACCTTCGGACAGTACTACTTCTGCTTTATCTGTGCGGCATACGTCTGTACCCGAAGTGACCGGTGCTTCTCTCGTCGTGACAGGACTGCAGGATTTTATTGATGTGAAGGTTGGGTACGACAAGCAGGTAGTTACTCCCACTCCACGAAAAATGTCTCTTTTAGAGAACGTTCTCCACAGACACAATTAGGACAGTCGTCGGGCGGTATTGTGACGGTATTGTGGTTTGTAAAAATTGAAAGAAAAATCGTAATTCCGGATCCTCGGTCTTCTTCTCAAGAAATGGTAGGTGCGTTTAGAACTCCGATGAG